>NW_024081286.1:372835-517842 GCF_003009895.1 Hyaena hyaena
CCCCGATGTCTTATGATATGAGGCATCTCTTATGTTTATTTGCCATTTGTATGTCTTCTTTTGTGAGGTGTCTGTTAAGACCTTTGGGTTTTGGTCTTTTATCTTTATCATTTTATTTCTTCACCATTGTTTCTTTTACTTCAGGCCCTTGATTCCCTTCCTTCTTGAGAAAGTTCACTTATTTTTTTACTTAGAAAAGATCTGTAGCAATGGTCTTGCTAAGTATTTGTAAACTTAAAATGTTTTTAATGGCCTCACTCCTAAATAATAATCTATTTGGTCATACAATTTTTGAATGAAAGTGTGTTCATTTATTTCTAAGTACGTGGTGATGGTTCCTCTTTTATCTCCTGATAATTACTGTAGTCATCAAGAAGTATGAGCTCATCTATTTTTTCAATTTTTTGAAGATTTAATAAAATGTTTATCTCTACTGTCTGTAAATGTCACTGTGATTAGTGAAGATGTGAATATATTTTATTTAAAATTTTCAGTGCTCACAAGGCATATATGTCATCACTTGTGGGTATGGTATGTTACTCCTTTCTAATTAAATTTTTTTAAATTTTTCTTATTTATTTCTGAGAGAGAGAGAGAGAGAGAGAGAGAGCAAGCAGGGAAGGGTCAGAGAGAGAGGGAGACACAGAATCCAAAACAGGCTCCAGGCTTTGAGCTAGCTGTCAGACAGAGCCCGACATGGGGATCGAACCCATGAACCATGATATCATGACCTGAGCCTAAGTCGGACGCTTAACTGACTGAGCCACCCAGGCACCCCTCCCATTCAGCACTTTGTATATATCATGCTACTCCCTTTTGGCTTTCCAAAGCCAGTTTTCTGTTGAGAAAATCCAGCTAGCCTTATAGGTCTTCCCTTGCAAGTAAAGGACTTCTTTTGTCTTGCTACTTTTAAGATTATTCCTTTGTCACTATATTTTGAAAATTTAATTATAATGTCTTAATGTTGGCCTACTTTGTTGATTTTAATGGGAGTACTCTGTGCCCCCTGGGTCTGGATGTCTCTATCCTTTCCCAGATTAGGGAAGTTTTCTGCTCTTATTTCTTGAAATATATTTTCTGCTTCCTTTTCCCCCTCCTCTTCTTCTAGGACTCCTATTTATGAAAGTTATTATGTTTACTGGGATCACTGAATTCCCTAAGGCTATTCTCATTTTGCATAATTTTTTTCTCTGTCTTTTGTTCAGCTCCATTATTCTCCATAATTTTGTCTTCTAGATCACCAGTTCATTCCTCTGCTTCCCCCAGCCTGCTCTTTATTGCATCAAGCCAGTTTCCAATCTCGGTTATTGTGCTCTTTGTATCTGATTGATTGTTTTTTAACTGTTTTCTCCGTGGTAAGGGTTTCCTTGTTTTCTTCTGTCTTTTTTTTCAAGCACAGTGAGTATCTTTATGATTGTTGCTTTAAATACTCCATCAGACATGTTATTCATGTTTCGCTGAGATCTCACAATATGGAGAAGAGGTCATGCAGTGTCCAGGGCTGGTGCTTTAGTGCCTGTCTCTGGTGTGTGGTGCATGTACTCTGCTGTTGTGTTTTGGCTGCTCTGTCCTTCAGGCCTGTCATCTGCAGAGGCTCTTCTCACCTGCTCTGGGCAATGTTTGGTCCCTGGCCTCAATGTGGTGAATTTAAACTAAGGGTGTGCTGGTCTTCTTGTGAAATGAGACCTGTCACCACCTCCACCATATTTGAAGCCCTGCAGAACTCCATGGTCGGGAGATGTAGCGTGGATAGGGGTTTGTGCTGGTCTTCTGGGGGAGCGGATGCCATGCTGGGACTAAGGAAAGCATGAGAAGCACAGTCCTGTCAGAGCACAGGGGCTGGGGCTCAGGGTAAGCCAGTTAGGCTGCCAGTGTTGGAGCTGCACTGCCTCCTGCAGGTGGCCCTGTGTTTATGTTGAGCACAGGGGAAGGAAAATGACCCTGGCCAACTCCTTTGTCCTCACAGAGGCATCTCTCTGACCCTGCCTCCCAGGGATGCACTCTGAGAAAAGCAAATCATCTCCCTGTCTTTCCCAGATGCTCTTGGTGCTGTCTGCTCTCAGGTTGTTTGCCTGCCTTCTCTCCAGGAGCAGTGCAGTGCCCTCTGGGCTCTATCCCAACTAAGCTCACAGACCTGTAAAATGCCAGGCTTTAAGCCCTTCTGGTCGCAAGAACTCACAAAATTCAGCTCCTCTTCTTTTCCAAGCCAACGACTCTTTGGAACTTTCTTCTTGTTCATTCCCTTGTGTGCCCCTCTCTGCTTGCCCTTCTCGTGACCTCAGCTCCTTCCCCCTGCAGCACCTGTGATCTCTTTCAACCCTAAATTATGTCTCTGCACTTTCTACTTTATTCTATGTGGTCTCTTCTCTCACTTTAGTTGTGGAGTTTGTTCTGTCAGTCTTCAGCTCAATTTCTGGGCTGTTAAGGTTATTTGATTTGATTACCTAGTTGTGTTCATGGGATAAGAAGAGCCTCGGGTCCTCCAACTCTGCTGCTGTCTTCCTCTCCTAACATTACTTATAAAACATAAAAATGAGAACATTTTTATTTCTCCTTCATTTTTGAAGAACAGTTTTGCTGGATACAGAATTCTAGGTTGGGTTTTCCTTTTCTTTTTCTTTTTTAATGTTTATTTATTTTTGAGAGAGAGAGATAAGCATGCACCTTGGTGGGTCAGAGAGAGAGGGAGACACAGAATCCAAAGCCAGCTCCAGGCTCTGAGCTGTCAGCACAGACCCCCACCATGGGACTCTAACTCACGAAACAGAAGATCATGAGCTGAAGTTGGACACTTATCCAGCTGAGCCATCCAGATGTTCCTCCTGTGTTTTTTTCCCCCCAAACTTTCCTCTTTGTTTTGGATCTTTTACAGTTTGAATATGACATGTTTATGTGTAGGTTTTTGGGTATTTATCTTGCTTTGTATTTTCTGAGCTTCCTGGATCTGTGGTTAAAATCTGACATTAATTTTGAGAAAATTGTCAGTGAATATTGCTTCAAATACTGCCTTTGTTCCTTTTTGTCTTTCTCCTTCTTGTATTCTCATTATGCATATGTCACTTTTGTAGTCATTCCACAGTCCTTGAACATTCTATTCCTTTATTTCCACTTAAAAGTATATTTACTTTTTAGTTTTAGAAGTTTCTGTTGACAGGGGCGCCTGAGTGGCGTAGTCGGTTAAGTGTCTGACTTTCGCTTAGGTCATGATCTCGCGGTTCGTGGGTTTGAGCCCCGCGTCGGGCTCTGTGCTGACTGCCAGCTCAGAGCCTGGAGCCTGTTTCAGAGTCTGTGACTCCCTCTCTCTCTGACCCTCCCCTGCTCACGCTCTCTCTCTGTCTCCTAGAAATAAATAAAACATTAAAAAAAAAAAAAGAAGTTTCCATTGACATAGTCTCAGCTGTGCCAGTCTATTTAATCACTACATTAAAGACAAAATTCATTTCTGTTGGAGTGTTTTTTTTTTAAATTTTTTGTCTCCAGCATTTTAAAATTTTTTCTTAGAATTTCCAGCTCTTTGACTACATTCTCAGTCTTATTTTCATATTTTCTACTTTTTTTCATTAGAACTCTTAACTTATTAATTATAGTTGTTTTAAGTTTATGCAACTAGAGATTAGACTCTTTACTCTTTGCTGCAACTGTAAACGTCTGAGGCTAAAAATTCACCTGGTTTCCTTGGTTTTGTCTTACTTATTGTCTTTGGGTTTCCTTAAAGACGTGTTCTAGAATGAGGTCTGAGTCCTACAGTTCTTTGAATAGCAATCCCCCGTAATTACACAGGATCCCCTTTCACATGGTGGTAAATTGTGAGGTGGAGGAGAAACATTCTCCAGTCTTTTAGTGAGATTGTTCCTCTCTTACATGATCTTCAAAAATGCTTCCTCCTCCCAATCCTAAGTGAGACAGCAAAGCTAGAAGGGACTGGATCTGGGTATTTCCTCCTCTCATGTGGAGGGCTAGAGCCTGCTCGAGTTGATACCATTCTTCTCATTCTTCTCCTAGGTCAGTTAGGCTCTAGTGAAACTCCACTTAGCAAGGTGGTGGTAAAATCATTACTTTTGAGTACAAGCCTTGCTATTAATACCTGAATACTCCAGGTGTATTTTCAGGTGTATTTCCTTAAGACCAACCTGGGTGACAGTGCTAGTTTAGAGTGTTATACTTCATGCTAATGCTCGGAGTTTCTCACATCCTGTCACTTAGTCATAGCGCAAGGTAGGGAATGCTGGCCTATTTTCCATCTCAGATTATGAGCAGAATTCCCCAACTCTAGTCTTCAAATTCATTGAGAGACTATGACTGTTCTTCCAGCTTCTTTGGCAATATGGAAATTAGTCAAAATCTAAGCTTCCAGAGCCTGAGTCTGGTCTCAGAGTTCAAGAGTTCTGTGGATTCAGCCCTACTCATCCTTTGGTGTAATTGTTTCTTCCTTATCTTTTTAGATATTTTGTTGCAATGGGTCTGTCTCAGCTTTTACACCCATGTGTTTTTATCTTATTTATCATTTCTTTGTTTAAAGATCAGAGGCAAAGTATTAACTTACTATGGAATTTGGTAAACTCTTACATTTTAAGTAAATAAGAGTTTTACTGAACTTAAATTCATAATTTTTAGAAATTGTAGGAATATTTACTAACTTACAGAAATAAAGGATTAAAATGCTTTATTATTGAAAGGCGAGGTTGTAAAATCATAGAAATAACTTTGCATTGTCTATATATTGTATTTAAGAACAGTGTAAATTGGTTTTAAGTATCAGATGTGTTAAAATTGATTGACAATATTTTTACGTACTATGAAATTCATAGGTGTAGAAAATAGGCCTGTAGATATCTGATACTTCCATGTAGTTTGGTAAGAAAGAGGGCAGTTTAAGGTACAGTTCCTTGAAATTATTAAGGTTTTCCTAAAACTAAAAACTAAAAGAGAAATAAAAGGGGAAAAAGTTCTGGGAAGAAAGGTGAGGAATTCTTGGTTAAAGAAAGTTTGAATTGTGACATTTTAAAGAAAATGATAATGATTTGTAGCATAGAGATTTTTATAGCAGTAGATTTATTTTTATAAGAATGATGAATTGAGATTTCCTAATTTCAGGAAGTAGGAATGGATTTCAATGCATTTGAAAATACATATGGAAATGAAAACCTAATATTTGTAGTTGATGTAATCATTTTAAGGACTCATATCCTTTAAAATGAGATCTCTGTCTTTCACGCCAGATTCTGAAAACCCCAGAAATGTGATAATTTTGTCCAAACAGAAAACAGGTAACTTTTCTAAATTGCTTCCTTTTCCTTTGTTTTTCAGGTTACTATATGTGGGTAGAAGCTAAGGATGCTTCTACTCTTCACCGTTTAGACAGCAAGGCTTATTTAAATAGCTCCATGTGTCACTGCCTGGGCAAGAGATGTCATCTTCAATTCTATTACTCTATGGAAAACAGTGTTCTGAGGGTAGGACTCTATAGTGATAAGGTGAGAAGAAACATGCATTTATTTCAGATTCGTTGAATAAGTGAAATTTCTCTTTTGGCAGTTTGTGTTTCTCTTTCTCAGTTGGTATTCTTTAACTTGACTTTATTTAGTATACCTTTGAAAAGAAATACTAAGAATCAGCTTAAGAGACACTGTCATGTAGAGCCTTTAATGCTATAATTTGCATAATGTTATTTTACAGAATTGTTCAAATTCATGGAAATATATTTAAAAAGTTAAAGTTCTAATAAAAATGATATTTTTGAGGTTCTTTATTGTTGGCTCTGTGGTGACATTCTGACGAGATCTGTTTTGGATTTTAGATCCACATATCACTAGAGCTATAATCATGATGGGAACAAATTACCTGTTATGGTACCAGTAGATTCAGTTTTAGAGACTGGTAATTACTGATTAAATACAAACAAAGGAGTCATTGGAATGGGTAAAAAGAGGCTCAGTGGGAGAGTGAAAGTTGCGGTGTCAATACCAGCAAATAAAACAAATGCTGGCCTTTTTTTTTTTTTTAAACCTAATTTGAAATGAAAACAATCCTCCTCAAGTGAACAACCATCTGAGATGCTTTGAGAATTTCTATTGTGAAGAAGAACTTATTTATAGATTGAAGTAAAAAAAATCACAGGCATCAATAATGGTCTTTCTAGCAATGGGAAGCGTTTGATAATAACGTCAAGAATTCTGATAGAGGAAAAAGGGAGATAGTAGAAGCATCCAAGTCAAATTCTTTTGGCTTGAGATGCTTTGAAGAGATCTAGTTGGAACTTCCTCTTGACATTGACCAAATGCGTTTCCCTACAAAAGTGTATTTATTTAGCATCTGTTCTTATCAAGTATCACTAATCACTGTCAATGGCATTTTTTTATTCTATTTTCTTCTGAAGTCAGAAGTGCCATCATAATGAATCCTCAGGTATTGCCTATTACCTGCCTATTACCACGAGATCTGAAAATCCCAGAGAAATTCTCTTTTTCATCCTAGTTCTAACACAACACCCCTCTCTTTTTCTTTGGTATCATTTTCTCTGTCTCCAGTCTTTTTTCTTCAACCTCTTCTTTTCCATAACATTCACAGAGTTCTAAAGCATAAAATTGGATGGGTGCATTCATTAGATGGCCTAATACGTTTGCTTGTTTGTCTTTTGTGGATGGGACACAATTGATAGCATTCTGTACTGAATTTTATTTTTGTGACATTTTTGCAGTGGTATTTGGCATTAGACGAATTTTGTTGAATTCATATCATAGTTAAAGATGCATTAAATAATGTGGTCCCATGATACTGCTTTTCACATGACAAGTGATTAATATTCACTAAGTGTTAAATGAGGTATCTTAAATTTAAGTAGAAATTTGTGTCATATATCTTCTAATCCTAAAGATTATTTTAATCTACCCTGAACAATAGTGATAGATTTTAAAAGTATGTATATAAATACATATATATATGAATATATGGAAAGGTATATATATAAAAATAATATGTGTATATTATATATATGTATGCACATACATATATGGAGTTATGAATTACTGAAAGTGAACAATAGCAGTGTTCTGGGGACTTTGGGACTGTATAAGAAAATATTATAAACAAATTGACTTCAGATATACCATAAAATAAGAACAGAGTTATCAAAACTCCATCTCCCACATTGAAAGAAAGGAAGTTAATCACAGAGAACTGCTCTAATGTATTAATCAGAACTGGTTGGGTTTACACCTTTGAGTACTAAATAATGTTTGGTTCATAAGTTTACCCAGGATTCTGCAAGACAGTATACTATCTTTTCTCATACTCTATTTGCTCTGCTCTGTATACATAACACATAACGTATCAGTCACCAATGAAAAGTCTGCATCAAAATACATTTAAATTACATGTTGAAGTTTTATCACAAACTCAAAAAAAAGATTCCAGTGCTATCATTAAAAACAATTAGCTCTTGAGGAAAATGATCATTTATATCTCCCATGAATAGAATAAAGAAAACAGTCTTAGGATATAGGCAGGTAAATCGAGAAATATCTAGTAAGGAAGCTAAAGGTTGTTTTTTTATTTTCAGAGGACATTAGAACTTGAGAAGTAGAAAATACAGGTGAAAGGCAAGTTGTTAAATAAAAAGTTGACTCTTTTTAGGGTCAGCTTAAGTGTGTAGCAGCTCTAATTTCTACCATATAGCGATCCTTGAGATTAGGTCTCTATCATCTATAAAATAATAATCATAGTAACAGCCTATATTTTATCCCAAAGAGAGTTTCCATTGTCAATGAGTCAGCTTGTGGTACATTGTACATATTTTGATTAACATTAAAAACGACTGGTTATTCATGATGATTATAGCTAACAGTATGGTTTTGGAATTTGCTAAGAGTATAGATCTTAAAAGTCACCACAAGGAATAAAAAATTGTAACTTCATGGTGTGACGAAGGTTAACTAAATTTATAGTGGTAATTATTTCAGAACATAAATGAAATCATTATATTGAACACCTTAAACATATCCATTGTTATATGTCAGCTATATCAATAAAACTGGAAAAAAGGGGGGGAAAGAAAAAAAAATTAAAACTGGTAAAAACAAAACAAAACAAAAAGCCTCCCAATGACAGATGGGAAGAACACATAGCTGGGTCAGGGAGGAAAATGCCTTAGAAAGGGTTTAAAAAGAACACAAACAATAACCTTGAATTTGGTACGTTTGATTTCTTCATTGGAGGAGGGAAGGATTAGCCTAGGTCTCCAGGAGATATAGTGATTCTTGCCTTGAAAGGTAAAATGGCATTATTGGTCCTGGCCTGGGAGAGGAAGGACATTTTTAAAACTTTTACTGATTGGTTGATTGAATGATTTTAAGATAATAGAAAATTAGAACTTCACTTGAAAGGTGTTTCTGAGCTGAGGCTTTCTTTTTTACATTGACAACTGTGCAAAGTAACTACATAAGAGTCTGAGGTTGAGGAGAGAATAAGATAAAAGCTGATTTTATTTAGTTGGAATAGACTCTTTTTCTTTTTCATTCCTTATGCTGTCAGACAGGAAAATGTGCTAGAAAAATCTGTATGTCATACACAACTTGCCATTAACTTAGTGTATAAAAAGCCATTTAAGTTTTAAAAGAATGCTGCACACTTTTCAGAAAACTGTAAACACATTCTTCTTTGGGTGGAAGAGAGGGGAATTAATTTGTCAGTGGGGAAAAGAAAAGCAGGATTGCTCTAAGTTATCTTCATAAATGAAATGGAAGGAATATGCTGAATGCAGCTTGCTAGGCAGTGTCCCTAAGAACATCTGTGGAGAATGTTTAGTGTCTTGATGCTAAATAGCTGAAGTTGAATAGGAAATTATTCAAAGAAAAATTAGTTGTGTGTCCCAACTTTGTGTCACTCCGGTTCATCCTGGAGTGACCTGGAGGTTGTCAGCTGAAAATATGTCTACTGTGGATGCTTCACTGTCTGGTGGAAGTCTTAACAGTTGATGTGAATAAGTAATGAAATGAAGTACTTTTTTAAATGGGTTTAGACTATCTTCTGAAATATTCAAGACTTGGAAATTGGAGTAGACATCAGAGGGTAAAGGACCGAGTTGAAAATAGATTCATTTTTAGGAAGTGTTGGCTATGAATGAAATAAGTGAGGCTGAGGGGAGATAAATGCTTACAAGAGTCCGAAAAAGCGTAAGTGTCACGTGAAATTTGAATCACAATGAGATGCCATCTTCCAGTGCTGTTTTCTGTCTCATAGCAGAAGGAGGGCATGGGCAGTCTCAGAGCTCACCTGACATATTTATGCCACTCTGCATTTTCATTATATTGAAACTTGAAAAAAATCAGTGCATCCTATGGGCAAACATTATGAATGATCTGGTCTATCTTCAGCAGGGAAGTGTCAAATGAACTTGTGTGTTTGGTAGAATCTAAAGAAATATATTATGTCAGAATATAACACCATGGTCGTACGTCATAAAGCACAATAACATAGGCCAAATTTTGGAGTACATTATAGAGTTTTATGGAGTATCTTAACTCATAGTGTATAGTAGGAACATACTTTTGCATACACTTCGTAACCTGGAAAATGATCATTTTACCAATGCATGACAGAGCATGCTCTAGAAGGCACAGAAAGGCCTTTGAAAGAACAAGAGAGTCACATAGAAATATATTCTCCAGAAAATAACTATATTGTTTGGAACTCGAAATGAATTCTTCCATAGAAAAAATATGTTGAGATTGTGCAAAAGAACATATCTTATAGCATTGTGTTTTTTAAATGTTTATATTTGAGAGAGACAGAGACAGAGACAGAGAGAGACAGAGTGTGAGCAGGGGAGGGACAGAGAGAGAGAGGGAGACACAGAATCCAAAGCAGTCTCCAGGCTCTGAAGTATCAGCACAGAGTCCTATGCAGGGCTGGACCTCATGAACCATGAGATCATGACCTGAGCTGAAGTCAGCTACTTAACTGACTCAGCCACTCACGTGCTCCTAATGTTGTATTTTAAACTTTCATATTAAGTGTTTGCTTGTTCTTTCTTTCTTTTCTAATATCATGGCAATATCATAAAGTGTAGTAATATTAGTGGGATCACATTTAAATAGCTGGCATTATGAATTTCTGTTTAGAATTGTATTTTTGAAGTACAGGACTTTATTTAAGATTCTGTTCAAATTATTGTTCTGTACTGACTCTCCATTGTTAAAAAATATAAGCAGCTTTATTATAGTCATGCTTTATTTCCTTATTTTTTTAAAGACTGTTTTGATAGAGCAGTTTTAGGTTGTTAGCAAAATTAGGGGGAAGGTACAGAGATTTCCCATTTTCCCCCTGATCCCTTCCCCACTATCAACATCCTCCATCAGAGTGGACCTTTATTATAAATGATGCACCTGCTTTGACACATCATCATCACCCAGAGTCCATGGTTTACATTTGGGTTCCCACCTGGGGTTGTGCATCCCATAGGTTGGGACAAATGTACAATGACATGTATCCACTGTGTGTTATCATACAAAGTATTTTCACTGCCTTTCAATCCTCTGGGCTCTGCTTTTTTATCCTCCCCGGCCTCCATTTTATCGTTTCTTTAAAAAGTGTTTTACACTTTTTTACCAATACTTTAGGCTTCCTAGTACTTCATATCATATACGTAGGGTAAACTCTCCTGGAATGTAATTGAGAGAGCACACGTGAGAGTAGAGTTTGGGAAATGAGTAATGTCATTTTCTTTGAATCAAAGGAAGAAGAAATATCTTGGACATATAACGCATCAACTGACAGAAAATGGGTGAAAGCAGAGGTGTTAATACCAGAAGGACTGATGACATTTAAGGTACAAAATGGAAAAACAAGTACTTTTTTATATCGTAAGTTTAATTTGTAGTTTTGCAATAGTGAATTTTGTCACTCATTTCTAAATTTAAATTAGCATTAAATTAATGATTCAGATTTGTATATTTGGGGAGAGCAATTGCCTACTTCTTTTCATTGTACTTAGCCCTTCTGAGGCCACATTTCCCATGAGAGGAAGAGCCAGAGAGTGACTACTCATGTTTAAAGCCTCTTCATTTTACATGGGCTCTATCTCTAGCGCCCTCCACCTCCAACACCATGCATTGAAAACAAGGAAGCAAACTGCTTTATGAACCAGATAAATAATAAATTGATATTGAAAATCAGTAAAGACTGCAAATGTTTTGAATATAGTAATTCACATCTTTATGAAACATGGATAACTCTACCTTTGCAAAGATATATCTAAAATATACATATGATAGTGGAAATGTGTTAATGTCTCTGAAAAGCATTAACTCGGGATTTTGTGTTGTATATACAGTTGAGATTGTGCAGAAAAATATATCTGATGTTTTTTAACTTTCATATTAAAAATTTGCCTGTCATTTCTTCTTTTCTAATAAAACAATATCATAAAATGTAGTAATAACAGGGGGATCAACATTTATATAGCTGGTATTATTAATTGCTATTCATAATTTTATTTCTGAAGGGCATTATTTTACCTAAGGTTCCATTTCTATTGTATTATATATAGAGTGTATAAATATGTTTATGCTGGGCTGTGAATGTAAAATAATAAGACTAATTGGACATGTGTCTCATGAAACCAATTTCATTCCTTTATGATAATACCACATATGTACATTTTTCTAGGTTTGAAAGGGGGAATCCAAATGAAACTGAACTGTAACCATGCAGATTTTTAGAATCCCATTTACTGCTCAGATTGGAATTTCTGAACCATAGCATTTTTGTATTAATCACAGCAAAGTTGAGGTTTATATCATAGCCTATTGAAATAACATTTGACACTATTTTAATTTTCTAAGCTGATATTTCTCTTTATAACTTCTGAAAGAGGTACTAAATGATTAGAGTTTCATTCCTTTTCTATAAACTGGATATTAAAGTTTGTTTTGTTATTGAAATCAAAGATAAAATATAAAGAAAGTAATTTGGGAGCTATTCTAGATTTCCAAGTACATATTAGATGTAATTAACTTTTCAATAATAGCACCCTTTTGAAATCTGAGTTTAAACTCATCAATTTTGAAACCCAAACTGATATCATTTAGGTATAGCTGATCTCGTGCTGCTATAACAACATATAGCAATAGATCCAATAATTTATATGTATTTATACTTTGATATTCATATGTAGAATGTATACAGCAGCATACAAAGTTTTTCTATTATTAGATATGATTTAAATGTAATATAATTTTCTAGACTAAATTGTTAGATATATTTGCAAACTGAGACTTGATCTTAAGTAATTTTTTTATTTAAGTTTTTATTTCTTTTTGAGAGAGAGAGAGATGGACAGTGAGTGGAGGTAGAGCAAAGAGAGAGGGAGACACAGAATCCAAAGCAGGCTTCAGGCTCTGAGCTGCCAGCATGAGCTGCCAGCAAAATCATGACCTGAGCCTAAGTTGGACACTCAACCAACTGAGCCACCCAGGTGCTCCCTTAAGTAATTCTTAACAAATATATATGTATATATATATTTCATATTTTTGCAAAGGAGAAAATCTATTCAGAGACTCTTAGCTAGAAGAAACTCAAAGGAATTAGTCTTTATTTCTAGTACCTTGTACATTAACAGCATATTGTTCGTTGCTGTTCAATGGTATTTTCTGTTGTAAGGAGAAATTTAAGTATCTGTGCCTCCCAATATGGTAGCCAATAGCCACATGTGGCTACTGAACACTTATAGTGTGGCTAGTATGGCTGAGGAATGGAATTTTAATTTTATTTTAGTTAACTTAATTAGAAATTGCCATTTCTAGCTTGTGGCTACCATTCTGGATGGCAGAGAATTCATTATTTAGTAGAGTCAGGTATTCATACCTCTCCTTCACTCTGGTGTTAGCTTATCATTGCTCTTGATAGAAGCTCAAGGAAAATCCTTTGATAGTATCTTAGACTGGACTAACAAGTATGGCCATTTCACTTGCTAATACTGTATACCTTCTCGCAATTCAATTGGAGAAAATGAGACTTATTTCTTTTAATTAGCACTTGTTTGATTATTAGGGAAATTCTTCTCTGAAAGTAGATTCTTATATTTTGTATTTATTCTTTTAAATTTTCTATTCTTCTGTTGTCTCCTCTTACTATTGCCTAACATTTCCCTTTTTGCATTCCAATGCTGATTTCAGTCGTTTAAAAACCAGGTGCAGTTAGAGCTTTTGGTGTCTAAGTAGTGATAATATTTATTTTTTTCCCTGAATATTAAAGGTAGAGAGCAGTGAAGATGACGTTCAAGTATCAAGTTTGCAGCCAGGGACATTGCCAAGGGTGAAGTGGCATGTTGTATTTCTAGTGCTCATGGGTGGTTTCTCAGAGGTGTCAGTGGATCTACTGTGCCCATAGTCTTTATCCTGTTCCCTTTGGTGACATGTTACGGATTGCTGACCTTTCCTAAATGTAGGGCTTTTTCCATTCAGACCGATTATGCATGTGAGTCAGGCCTCTCAAGTAGGAACTTTATCGGTTGTATTTGCTTCTCTTTTAACAGGTGTTTTTCTCAGTAATTATTAAATGTGTATTCTTTTTTGGAGGGGTCTTTTAAAGGAGATTATCAACTCATAAATTGTTCATGTTTTGCTTTTTGAAGATTATCTTTGAAGGGACTATTCTGAGCCAAAAAGGTTTCATTGGGCTGGATCAGCTCTGGGTCTACGCCTGTGTACACGCTCCATCCAGAAAGCTTTGCTCTACAGGTGAATTTACTTGTGCCAGTGGCCAGTGCATCGCCCAAGAATTGGTCTGTGACTCTCAGTGGGACTGTTCTGATGACAGTGATGAAGACCCAGCAACCTGTTGTAAGTGAATTAGTGATTTACTTCTTCACATGTTCACATTCATGACTGTGGTTGGATTTAAAAGTCTTTGCACTGAGTGAGGTTAAGTTAATATGTATGAAGTAAAATGAATGGATATTCTCATTCTGAAGTTATTAACACTATTCTTTATGCAGGTCTCTAAGCTAATTTAAAGCTTGGTACTTTTTGTTAACACTGCAAACTTTGTTGAACAAGTGAATAATTGTATTGTGGCCTGTGTGCATGTTGACGAGGAAAATGGGTGGGAGAAGGATCCTCTTTATACTTTTCCCTTTGGAGATATATATTATGGGTTGCTGACCTTTATTAAGTATAGGGCATTTTGCATTCTGACCAATTCTATGGAAAGCTTTGGGGGGGGGGTGTTAAAGAGAAGGGCTGTCATTGCCTTCTAGGCAGCCATGATGACTGTAGAAATGTCAGCCATGGTTGATATTCATGACTGGGCAAAATTTAGGTCCAGCACCTGCCTTTTAGGATTTTTATGGAGAGTCTTTGATAGGAGTGATGACAAGAAGTCCCATTATTATTCAAGTCTAGTTGTATTTGAAAGGAAATATAATTTAATTTACAACCCACATGATGGTTCTCATATCAGGTAACTTAGCAACGAGGATACTTGCATCTCTTTGGAAATGATGTCTTCTAACTAAATGAATCCAAATCCCATATCACAATCACGTGGGTTTTCTTAATTATTAAAAATTTGTCACTTATTTTGCTGCGGTTTTATTTTAATGATATATTTTGTTGAAAAAATATTGCAGCAAGGTAAGTGTCACCTTTTAAATGAAAAGTTCTTTGTACAAAATGCTTTTCTGTTGATGGGTAAGGATTTTAGTAAGAGCAATGGAAAGGGATGCAGGAAAGAGGAGATGGGAAAGTGAGGCAGGAATCCTCTGCCTATTTGTAAACAGCAAGTCCATTAATGCCTCAGACACTTTCTTTTAATAGTAGATTTAAAATAACAGGGGTGCCTGGGTGGCTCAGTCAGTTGAGTGTCAGACTTCATCTCAGGCCATGAAATCAGGGTTCGAGGGTTCAGGCCCTATGTTGGGCTCTGTGCTGACAGCTCAGAGCCTGGAGCCTGTTTCAGATTCTGTGTCTCCCTCTCTCTCTGCCTCTCCCCTGCTTTATGCTCTGTCTCTCTCTCAAAAATAAATAGACATAAAAAAAAATCTACTTACTAGTATAATCTTGGTGGAATGTTTGTGCACTCTCTTTTTTCACTCAAAAAATATGTAAGGACAATTCATGTTCTCTAATGTGTCAGTTTCCTTTTTAAAAAATTAAGTTTATTTATTTGAGAGAGAGACAGAGCAGGTGTGCACACACGTGCACAGGTAGGGGATGGGCAGAGAGAAGGAGAGGCAGAATCCCAAGAAGGCTCCACATCATCAGCACAGAGGCTGATGTGGGGCTTGAACTCACTGTGAGATCATGACCTGAACCTAGATCAAGAGTAGGTTGCTTGACCGACAGCACCACCCAGGCACCCCTGTCAATTTCTTTTCTATGCTTTAACATTTCATGTAAAATTTTTTTTTAATGTTTTGTCTATTTCTGACAGAGAGAGAGAGAGAGAGAGAGAGATTGGCAGCATGAGCAGGGGAGGGTCAGAGAGAGAGGGAGACATGGAATCTGAAACAGGCTCCAGGCTCTGAGCTGTCATCACAGAGCCCGACTCGGGGCTCGAACCCATGAACCATGAGATCATGACCTGAGCCGAAGTCAGACACTTAGCTGACTGAGCCACCAGGAACCCCTCTATGCTTTAACATTTCTTACAAACAATTTGGTTCATTTCTTCTGGAGGAATTCACCTTACTAATAGTTTGTATTATTCTTGGATTCATTGGCTGAATGTAAATATATTTTCAGTTGTACATATTGACACTTGGCTTTTTCCCCTCTCTTTTTTCCCCTCCAGTGAAGGGTTCTTTATGTTCTTCTTTTAATTTCTTAAAAATCAAATTCCACCTGGAGCATTAATAGATATTTAGCATTTGATTTTGAACATATTTTCCCATTTCTCTTTTTTTGTTGAAGTTTCATTGGTTACATATGTGGGATTTTTCTAGGGGAGTATATCCTGATACCATTCTGCTATTTGCTTTACTTGAACAAAGGGGAAGATGTCTGTGCTTTTCAACAGATAGTGTTACTTCTTAGTGTGTTAAATTTTCCAAATTATGTCATTTCATTTGAACAAAGAAAACCTGGTATGTTTGCTTGATTGAGACCAACTTCATAAAATAAAAGGGGTATGACGTAAAAATGTAGCCATATTACATATTATAAAATATATATTTTGATGCATATATCTCCATATATTTTGATGCTGACATGAGTATTTCATGTATATATTTATTCAATCATTTTTGTTTTGAGGAAATTATACAGCAATCAAATTATTAGAATTGATATAACATTACACTGTTTTCTGCACTAAAATACTTAATATATTTGTGCATATATAAGTGCTTATATATAATCACTAAATAAGAGAAGCTTCCCTTTGAAATTTAGAACCACTTTGAAATATTCTACACCTACTTTTCAATTTGTATGTTATGAAGTAAGTGAATTCGTAATGCAAACTTTTCATGTAAATAGTATTCCCAAGTTCATACAGCACAAGAAACATGCTTTTATCCCTTCAATTTATCCCATTTTAGGATGAATCTCTAGGACAGTGTAGCTCATATATGCAGTTTGAATAGCATGATGAGTAGTTACTGGAGACTCAGGAAATATTAACTGATGAATACAGTTCGTTGGTATTATGGCGTCAGTGCGCTTTTCCCTAGTCACACTCACTCAGGTGTTCTTTTGTTACCAAGTCCCTTTTAATTTTAGATACTTTTAACAAGAGTAGTTGACTGAGCCTCTAGCCCTGTGCCTTTTATAAAGCAGTTAATTGTTAAGTGAAAAGGAGTGTGGCTAGGGTTTTGCTACTCTAGTGTAACTTGTGGACCAGCAGCATCAGCAGCATCTGGGAGCTCTTTTGAAATACAGAACCTGAGGCCATAGCCCAGTCTTACCGAACCAAAACCTGACGATTAACAGTGTCTCAGGTGGTTCCTTTGTATATTAAAGTTTGAGAACCACTGAGCCAAATAGTCTTCAGAAATGAAGCCACAACTGAGATAAGAGATGGTATATAAAAAGAAGCCGACTTAAGGCAAACTGGTCAAAAGATTCTTTTTTTTTTTTTTTTTTTTTAATTTCTGAGAGAGAGAGAGAGAGATATCAGGAGCAGGGGAGGATCAGAGAGAGAGGGAGACACAGAATCCGAAACAGGCTCCAGGCTCTGAGCTGTCAGCACAGAACCCGATGCGGGACTGGAACCTACGAACCGTGAGATCATGACCTGAGCCGAAGTTGGACGCTTAACCAACTAAGCCACCCAGATGCCCCAGTCAAGAGATCTTTAAGGCTAAAACTTCTGTAACTAATTCCTAAGGGCATCAGTGTAATACCAAAAGATAGATTTTTTTTTTTTTTAGGTTTATTTATTTACTTTGAGAGACAGCACGAGAGGGAGGGGGTAGAGAGAGAGGGAGGCGACAGAGAATCTCAAGCAGGATCCACACTATCCGTGCAGAGCCAGACCAGGGGCTCGAACTCAAGAAACCCTGAGATCAGGCCCTGAGCCCACACCCAGAGTCTGATGCTTGGCCTACTGAGGCACCCAGGCACCCCAAACAATAGATTTAAAACCAGTTTTGTTGAAGTATACTGGACACACAGCAAATGCACTTGGGGAATGCATATACTCTACTGAGTCTGGAATACGCACGCACCTAATTTCTTTCCTTCACCTCTACCAGGGGTCCTGTGTCCCTTCTTGTTGTAAAACCCCTGAACGTGAGATTTTTAGCCCTTAACGTGGTGGGGCGGCACGTGTGGCCGCACGTGTGGGGACACATGCCGGACGGTCGCGGTAGCGTGGCGCCCGCCCTCCCGCAGCCCAGCCACCGTCAGCCGCCCGGGGCCCCGGGGCGTAGCGCACGGGCGGCCGGGGGCACCGGGGCGGGGACTACCACCGCCCCGCTTCGTCTTCCGCGGCCTCGCGGCCTTCCCCGCCTCCCCGCAGCGGCCGGCCGCCGCCCCCGGGCCGTGCGGGAGAACCCGCGCCGCGAGGCCGAGGTGTCGCGTTCGCTGGGGCGGCGCGCACGCTGTTGTGCGGGGCCCCCCGACCCGCCCCCACCCCTGGCGTGCGCGCGGGCGGCGGCCCCCTGGGCTGCGTCCGGCGGGCGCGCCGTGGCCGTGACCTCGCCCGTGACCTCCTGGCCGCCGCGCCGCCTGCAGGAAGGGGGCGGGAAGACCTGGGGAGCGAGCGCACGCCGGAGCGTGCGAGGAGGCGTGGCGCCCCCCTGCGGCGCACCCCTGGGTGCTGGGAGCCCGGGTGGGAGGGCCCGGGACCGCGGTGACGCCGGGAGCCAGCCCCGAGGGAGAGAGGTGTTCGCCGGGGAGCCCCCAACCCGGCCGGGAGCGCCCCGCTTCCAGTTCTTAGAGCGGAGAGAGGGTGGTTACGGCAAGGACTGCAGCGTCCGACGGCGGAGCGCCCGGGTGTGGCGTGTCCGGGGCACCCCCGCGGCTTCCTTCGGGCCGCCTTGCAGAAGTCGTCAGAGGCGCAGAACTCTGCCCCGGCGGAAGATCGCACCTGCCAACGTTGAAACGGACTCAGTGCTCCTGCTCGGTACGCCTCGCCACGCCGACCCTCTAAGTCCCCACCACCGAGATTTGTGGGGGAGTTTCAAAGGCAGATACCTGTGAAGCACTTTGAGCTTCAAGGACAGCATTTAAACGAACGTGGAAACCGGTCCTGCCCAGCGTGTCTTAGCCAGCAGCAGACAAGTGAGGGTTCCCCCCCACCCCTTTTCTGTCCCTCTCTGCTGAAAATAATTTATGAAAGGCCGTATTTTTGACAAAGCCCTAAACATAGTGTTGTGAAACAATTGGAAAAGAAATGCACAATACAGTCTTGTTGACTGTACTGTGGATGAGATTTCTAAACGAATTCATCTTGCCTAATTGACACTTTCTACCCACTGAACAACAGCTCACCATTTCCCTGTACCCCCAGCCCCTGATAACCACTGTGTTATTCTCAGTTTCTAGGAGTTTGAATATTTTAGATCCCTCATATAAGTGGAGTCACTATGTTATGTGAAATAAGCCAGCTAAGGGACAAATACTGCATGATTCCAAATGATAGATTTTTGACATTTATTAATATGCCCCTGTGTAAAAGAGGGACATTGCATTGCAATGTATTTTTAAAGATTTCTTTTAAAAAATATTTACTTTTTTGAGAGAAGGAGAGAGCAAATATGAGTGGGGCAGGGGCAGAGAGAGAGGAAGGGAGAGAATCGAAAGCAGACTCTGCACTGTCCGCGCAGAGCCTGATGTGGGATTTGATCCCTCAGACCTGTGAGATCATGAACTGAGCTGAAACCAAGAATTGGACTTTTAACTGACAGAGCCACCCAGGTTGCCCCTATTTTTTAAATATTACGAATAAAATAGTTAAAATATACCTCGCCCCAAACATATCTAAAGGCATACATTCGCGAGCTGAGCAATTTACATATAAAATATACCTAATTTCCAGACACATTCCACGTGGATGAACTCTGAAGACATTATGCTAAATGAAAAAAGTCACAAAAGGACAAATATTGTATAATTCTGTTTATAAGGTCCACGGAGGAGTCCGGTTCATAGAGACAGAAAGCAGAATGGGGGCTGCGGAGGTGGCGGAGGGACAGATGGGGAATTGGTGTTTACTAGGGATGGAATTTCACTTTGCAAAGACGAAGGTCTGGAAGATGCATGATTGTGATGGCTGCACAACAGCGTGGATGTACTCGATTCTGCCGAACTGTATGTGTAAAATGGTTAAAAAGATCAGGTTTATGCCACCTCTCTTTTACCACACAAAAATAAGATACTATGTATGTCTTTTTCAATCATAGCATGGAAAAAGACTGTATATGTGTTTCAAAAAGGATGGAAAGTTGGACGGATCTGTGTTCGAATCAAATGGTATGGGAAATTCTGGAGGAAAAGACATTCTTTTAATTGTAGGATTTTTAAAGAGCATTTAAAATGCTGGTAAGAATGGTGACACTTTAAATGAGAAGGAAGAAAAAAATAAAGAAGTCGATACAGTATTCAAGTGTAAGAAGTTTTAACCAAGAATCCAGTGGAGCACATTTAATGTTTACTGTGGTGCTGCCTCTGGATATCTTTCATATTTTGAAAAAAAGAGGTATGTTAAAAATTTTCTGCAGGCAAGGGAAATATACATGTAGTGGAGAAAAGATCCTTGTGGTTTCTCAATAAGTTTTAAAATGTTTATATAATATGATCAGAGTTAAGATCTAATATATGCTTCCATTCTTCTTTTATTCCCATAGATACTTTTTTCTCTTATATCACAAAAAAATGATTTACTTCTGAACTAGAAGATTTATAAATATTTCAATGTTCATAATCCAAAAGAATTTTCCTCAGCTGCCACAGTGAATTTTTTCTTCTGCCAATATGCTGCAGTGGTTAAATATGCAAGAGAAAGCTTTGTCATAATTTTAAAATATTACTCTGATGAAATCAGCAGAACTTCACTAAAATTATGAACAGTGGCATTTCTCATGGTCTGATTAGAAATAGTGAAGTGTGTTCTATAATCACAGGAAGTTAAAGTGAAAGCAACCAAATAATCAAAATCACTGTATGAACACCTTCTACTTATAATATGCATAGATGATGTTTTAGGTTTTCTAAATGTTTAGCATTTAACACACATGGTGTCAGGCATTTATTAGTGGCCAGAATGTGTTTGGCTCTCCTGGTTTTTTCCCAGATATTTACAATTACAACTTAAACTCGTTGAATTATGTAGGGGAATTTTAATGGAAAAACCTAAACTTTGGTGACTGGAATTTGATATAGTTTATAGCACAGTTAACTTCTACAATACTTAGCTTTAAAAAACGTCCCATGACGTATACTGGGATAAATGTCATTGGTATAAACAGCTGAGTGATTCAGTCACATTTTTACAGAGGTGACTGTACCATTTTGCTTCCACATGTCTTTAGGGTGATGAATTTGAAAAACAAATTTTCATTTTTCAAAGGACAGGGTGTTTCTCCTGTTTTGTGGAAAGTGCAACGATTGACATTTTAACTGGTGAAACATCCAGATAATGAAAGAAATCAATTTTTTTCCTAAAGCCACATCTCAACATTTATACAATCCAGAGTTCTTTATTGCCATTTCATAGTATTGCCTAGTTGGGTAATAGGATGGTTGCTGGGTACATCAGTGGCTACCTGCAGTGAATAAGATTGCTGTTTGCATGGATTTATGTATTTATTTATTTATTTAGTATATTAATTTATATTGCCCAACAGGGCAGTGTTGAATTGATTACCCAAACAGGGATGCTTAAGAGGGGGAAAAAAGAGGTATTAATTATTATACTAGGATAACAGGCATAAACTGAGGCAACCCAGATGGATGGTCACCCTACCCATGGAAGATTTTCTCTTTCAAGGAATAATTTTGGGTACCCTTGGGAGTAGGGGAAGAGTTCTTTACCATTTCCAAAACCTTTAAGCCCATTTAGAGGTCAGATAGGTATCCTGACTTGCGTATTTCTACACTCTACCAACTGAGAAGAGTCTGAGGTCACCTAATAAGTGGCAAAGTTCATAGAGAACCAAGGAGTTAGACCAGAGGATTTTCCAGATGGCAGGGGAAACAGTCACTGCTTGTTATTGGTGCTTAAGACTGTCAAAAAAAACAGAAGAGATTCTTCTTTGCGGATTAACTTTTATCAGTAGTACCCTCTGAACTCTGTAGCCAGAGCTGAGTAAAGAAAAACACATCTCTAAGATTTCCAGTTAAGTGCATGGGTGAGTGGCATTTCCTTGTCCTATTGATTTACCATTAGGTAGTATGCAACATTTTTCATTATTGTAATGTAGTTGTGTTTCTTTTTTGGGGAAATCCATTTCAGGAAGAAGGCAGTATTTGCTTGTTAAGAAGAAAAGTAGCGTTATATATCAATTATATGACTTTAAACAAACATAGCTCTGAGATCTAAATGTTTACATGTAGAAAAAACTCAAGTGGTAGTGTTACTTGCATAGTGGACTTCAGTGTTTTAAGAGTTGACACGTTAGTGATGAACTATCTGGTCATAAAACCAGGCATCCTTGTTTATAGAAATTTGGTCCTTTGATTGTTAAGATATCGTGAGCTTATTCAATATACTGGTCAATTTGGTCATCTGATGTAAAATTGAAAATAATGGTTAGGAGCAGGCATATGGTGATGTAGTGCCTGGGTTAGGGAGGCTTCATAGTATGAGCTTTGGTGACAGACATTTCAAAGCCCAGATGTTCTGTTTACTTAATTTATCACAGACAAGTACTTAGAGTAGCTTTTCTCTTAGAAGGATGATTACACTTACTGTGCCCGGTATTTGAGAGGACACATGGGAATATATGTAAAACACCTGGCACCACACTGGGTACTTCTGGTCACATGTCTGTTCTAATTACTAAAGATAGCATTAAAATATTTTTTAATGTTTAGTTTTTTTTTAATGTTTTATTTATTTCTAGGAGAGAGAGAGAAAGAGAGAGAGAGAGAGCGTGAGCAGGGGAGGGTCAGAGAGAGAGGGAGTCACAGACTGAAACAGCCTCCAGGCTCTGAGCTGGCAGTCAGCACAGAGCCCGACGCGGGGCTCGAACCCACGAACAGCGAGATCATGACCCAAGTGAAAGTCGGACGCTTAACCGACTAAGCCACCCAGGCGCCCCTTAATGTTTAGTTTTGAAAGAGAGACAGAGCACAAGTCGGGGAGGGGCAGAGAGAGAGGGAGACACAGAATCTGAAGCAGGCTCCGGGCTCTGAGCTGTCAGCACAGAGCCCAACCAGGGGCTTGAACCCACGAACAGTGAGATCATGACCTAAGCCAAAGTTGGGTGCTCAACTGACTGAGCCACCCAGGCACCCCTAGATAATAGCATTTTGATCCTAGGGAGCCTGCTAAAACTTTGAGTTTGTCAAGACTTTGGGTATGTTCTGACCAAGAATGTTTTGTCCCAGTGTTCTAAAAATGCATATGCATGAAAAAGAGTATTTGGAAATAAATTCTTAAATTGTATTAATTTACTCCTCAAGCTAATACCTAAGATAGCCTGATGCTATGATTCTTATTGTAGGCAAAGGAAATTTAAGCTCATAAAAACTAATTTCTCAAAAGCCCAAATCAGGTTGTTGGAATTTCTAGTTTACTGTCCAGTCCTGCTGTATTTTTCTCACTAATTTGGTGGCAAAGCTGGTACAGATGCTGTGTAGCTCACCCCAAACATTGAGTTGTTCTAGAACTAGTTATTTGTTTTAAAGTATTTCATTTTATTCATTTATTTATTCATTTATTATTTTTTTCTCCAAGTTTTCATTTAAATTCAAATTAGTTAACACGCACTGTTTTATTAGTTTCAGGTGTAGAACTTAGTGGTTCGTCACTTACATATAACACCCGTTGCGCCTCAGGACAAGTGCCCTCCTTGATACTCATTACCTATTTACCTCCCCCCCACCCCCCAGTAATCAGCAGTTGATTCTCTGTATTTAAGAGTTTGTTTCCTGGTTTGCCTCTCTTTTCCCTCCCTGTGTTCATCTGTGTCTTGAATTCCACGTATGAGTGAAATCATATGGTATTTGCCTTTCTCTGACTGACTTATTTAGCTTAGCATAATACTGTCTAGCTCCATCCAGTTCATTGGAAATGACAAAATTTCATTCTTTTTGAAGAATACATATCCACCATATCTTCTTTACCCATCCATCAGTAACTGATGGCCATTTGGGTTCTTCCCATTATTTACAATTTGGCTGTTGTAAATACTGCTGCTGTAAACATTGGGGTGCATGTATCCCTTCAGGTCTGTGGTTTTGCGTCCTTTGGGTAAGTACCTAGTAGTGCAATTGATAGACCATATGGGAGTTCGATTTTTAACTTTTTGAGGAACCTCCATAGTGTTTTCTTTCGTAATCAATATGGAAACTTAAGTATTTCCCAACTTTTTAGTTGTGTATTAAGAGGGAAACAAAAGGTGAAGTTCAGAACGTCTAATTTACCTGCAATTCCAAAGTGAGTAGGCTTTTTTTTTTTTTTTTTTTGGAGAAACTATCAAAATAGCATAACAGAATGAATACCGCAGCACCAGCCATAAACTGTTTGGGTGTCCAGAGTCCATTCCCCTCTTTCAACTGGATCTTTTGAAACTACTGACTCAGCAGTTGAGTCTTGGTGGTCTTGGCAGATGCATCAGTCATTCCCTGAAAAGCTCTCCTTTCACTGTGCATCGCTCAGCACCACAGAGTTGGCAACAGCTAGGATGAAACGTGTCAGACTTGCAGTCAGAAGAATCTAGAAGGGTGCTGTCTCACACACCACATGGAAAACTGAGAAAAAAGCAAAGCTATCCTGATATTCAGAAAACAATTATTACAAAGTGGAATGCTTGTTCTGCCCTCGAAGTTAATTGGCTAATGTAAAGTCTGTATTTCAGGAATTAAGTTTCCTACTTAATTTCTCCTCATCTGTTTCCCTTCCTCCACCCACCCCCCTCCCACGCATAACAGCAAATCATCTCACGTGTGACTTTGAATCCGGTTTCTGCGGCTGGGAACCATTTCTCACAGAAGATTCACACTGGGAGTTCATGAAAGGATCGGCCAGTGGAGACAGCCACCTTCCTGATGCTGATCATGTAGCAAACACAAACCATGGTAGGATGTTTTCCTCTTGAAACACTTTTTTTTGTTGTCTTTCTTTCATGTTGCAGCATGATGGTACTACGTATTTTCATTTCTAGCTATAGGCTGTATACATAGAACTCTGGTTCATCTTGCTTGAAACTCTCCTGATCAACAGAATAACATGTAATTAATTGAGTTTCCCAAAAAACATTGTTTTAATAACCAGTGTTTTTCGTGCCACATTTTTTTTACTTTTTGTTTTATAATTTTTTAATGTTTGTTTATTTTTGAGAGAGAGAGAGAAAGTGGGGGAGGGAAAGACAGGGGGGAACAGAGGATCAGAAGCTGGCTCTGTGCTAACAGCAGCAAGCCCAATGCAGGGCTCAAACTCACGAACCGTGAGATCATGACCTGAGCCAAAGTTGGACCCTCAACTGACTGAGCCAACCAGGCACCCCTCTTGCCACGTTTTTTACAAGGTTGGGCTGAAGGCATGGGTGGGGGGCATTCTGATAATATTCCCTAGTTGCCAGAACTCATGTACAATAAGTGTGCCTTTTTAGAGCAATCCAGTTTTTGCAAAACAGAAAGGAAAATAGTTTCACTTCTTTCTGGAAACAGAGAACAGAGATTAAGCACCATCTATAACATAAATTGACAAATACTTGACTGCAATTTAATCACTCTCAAGCCTTCTTTGTAACAGTCTTCTTTCTCATGTATTTTTAAGCACCATTACGATTTTCACACAGCCTCTTAAAACAGAGCAATTATAACAAAATAATGACATTTCAATCAAGGTTTGTGAATCTCCAAGGGAAACAGGAGGGTTTTGTTCTGTTTTCCCTCTTTTGTGTAGATGTCATTGCCTAGGTATATTAGTATCCTATTAAAACTTTACACTAATACACCTGTATTGTCGATCCTCTTTAGGCTCATATAACCCTCTTGAACATTTTTCTGTTTCTCCTTTGAGATTTCCAAGGAAGTATGCCAAATTAGCAGTGCTGACCGTATTTTAAATTATAGTCCTTGCAAACTGGGGTTGGTGGGGGAAGCATGTCAATGGATGGGGAGGGAGACTGTGGCCATCTTTTGTCTAAAACTATAAACCTAGCTCATTATTTGACAGTGGAGTAAGGTCGTATTTAAAAAAATTTTTTTTTTGTATGTGTGCCAGTTAACCTTTTTTTTTTTTCCTTTACGATTTTGTGATGTAGTGGATTAAAATTTGAAACAGAAAGGACTGCTAAGTATTGTCCATCTGTTAAAGTATAATTTAAATGCAGCAATATTCAACCTTTCTGGCGGACAGTTCACTGAGTTTGAACAAACATATGTAATTGTTCAACCACCAGAAAACTCAAGATCTGAAAGAGTTCCTTTTTCCCCCCAGGGCTATTCCACTTTGCAGTCAATGCCCATTTCACTTCTAGCCACGGACATCTACTGATCTGCTGTTGCCCTTTCCATAATGTCATATAAAGACATTCATAGCCTATGTAGCCTTTTGAGTCTGTCTTCTTTCAATTAGCTTAATAGATCTGACTTTCATCCTTGTTGACTGCAGTTCCATCCTTTTTTACTACAGAGTAGTATTCCAATGCATTGATGAAGCAGTTTGTTTATTTGCTGATCGCTGAAGGATATTTCAGTTGCTTCTAAATGTTGATCATTATGAACATTCTATAAGATTTGCGTATCTTTTTTTTTTTTGGACATAAGTTTTCATTTGACTTGAGTACTCTATCTAGATCCTCGGTTTAATTAATTTTTTTCATTCTGGTGTTGAGTGACAGAGGCTTTGATTTCCGGCCCTTTCTCTGGGAAATGTTCCAGCTGCCTCTTTTAGAAGGTTAACTTCCAGCCTCCCTTAGTTTCCTCACATGCATGCGCCAGTCAGTACTCAGGTGGAGATTCAGGGGAGAGGGGAGACTCTGTGGATCTCTGCAGCTCTCTCTGCAGCCCTGGCCTTCTGTCCTCTGCCCTGTGGCTCTAGCCGCCTGCGCATCCCCAAAGTAGCATCTCCATATCTCCATCTTTTCAGTCTGAAGAGATCTTCACACTCCTTCTGGCTCTCCCCTCCCTACATGGTAAGCTGCGAACCATTTAGACAGTAAACAGGGGAAATTGTGTGGCATAGCTCTGTCTTCTTTCTCTGGAGATCATTATCCTGTGATCCTACGTTCTCATTGTCTTACATTTAAAAACTGTTGTCTAATACATTCTGTGCATGTATGTGCGTGCTAATTTAAGAAGACTAAATGTTGTCCCTGATACTCAGCCTTGCCTTGAAGTACAAGAAGTCTAATTCTTTTTGTTTGCTTGCTTCATTTCTTTGGTCTGGATATCTCACAACGTGTTTAGCTATCTTCCTGTTGAGTGACAATGCTTTAAAATCCATTCTTGTACACGTTTACTTGTTTAGGGTGCTTTCAATTCTATGCAATAAACAACTATGAGTGACACTACTATATTTTTACAGAAAGATATGTACTTTCCCTTCAAATCTTAACACTTAAAATTCCAGTAGCAAAATAAGAGTGCTTTTTCCCCCCATTTTTCTACCAGCATCAGGCATTATAGTCTTAAAATTTTTTAATCTGTGGGTATAAAATGGTTGTTCATATGTAATATTTATTGTATTTTACTGAAAAATGATCTTTTCAAATATTTCTTATCTCAGTTTATTTAGAGCTTCTTTAATTTCATAAAATTCTGAAGCTTTTAGTGTGTGTATGTTTACAAATATTTTGTTAATATATTCTTAGGTTTTTGATAGGTTTGCAGCCCTTATAATTATATTTTAAAAATTATTTTTTGGTTGCTAGTATAGAGAAATGCAATTGTATTTTATATATTGATCTTGTGTCCAATGACCTAGCTAATTGTATTTATTAAAATTTTATATCTAAAATAATTGTGAATATATATGTATATTTTTTAGTTTTTAGGTTCACAATTATTTTGTCTGCAAATAATGACAATTTTATTTCCTTCTATCTAAATGTTAAGCCTTCTGTTTTCTTTGTTGAATTGCAGTGGCTAGTAATTGTGGGGAAATGTTAAATAGAACTGGTGATAGCTTCTAAACTTGTTCTTATTTCAGAAGAAGGCTGTCAATAACTCAACCTTAAGTGCTATATTTGTTGAAAGATTGTTTTGCTTCATCAGATAGAGATGTTCCCTTCTGTTCATAATGTGGTTTATCTATATCTATATCTAACTATATCCGTATCTATATATATGAATATAAAAATTTGTCAAGTGCTTTTTCCATATCACAGTAGTCATATGATCATCATATTATCTTTTTTGTTTACTCACAACATGAATTTTTCAATTATTAAACTGGCCTTGCATTCATGAATCATCTCATTTGGTTGGTTTTACTTATTGTATTCATGATTTTTTATTCTGTATGGTAATATTTATTTATGATATCTGTATCATATTTGAGTCATTATAAAGTCTGGTCCCTAATGTTTTCACATCATGTAAGGAGTCCCTTCTGAGCTTTTCATTAAAAGAGGATGCTTGCTTTGCAAAAGATGAGGTTGAGACTGGCATGGACAGTTTAACCCACAGAGGCTGATCCCCCTCATTGTTTAATTTTTATGCTGTGTTATTCATGTCACCCTTCTGGGGTGTGTGGTTGTACAGGAGTTTCACAATGAACCATGCAGATTACCAGGGACAATCTAATCAATAAGCTATAATTCCATAGTTCTCCTAGTACTATGGAATTCTGCAAACCAGACTTAAAATAAATTTGGAGACGTATTTTTAGAAGTCCCTGCGTCTGGGTTCAGAGTTCATATTCTCTTTACTCCTTACCTGCCTGTATAATTATTAAGACTATTGGGGCTCAGTCAGTTAAGCGTCTGACTTTGGCTCAGGTCATGTTCTCACATTCCATGAGTTCGAACCCTGCATCAGGCTCTGTTCTGACAGCTCAAGCCTGGAGTCTGTTTCAGATTCTGTGTCTCCCCTTCTCTCTGCACCTTTCCCAGTCAAATTCTATCTCTCTCTCTCAAAAATAAATAAATATTAAAAAAAGACTATATGCTTTCTAAATATTGAAGTTTTCTTAGGATTTCATTTTGCTTCCAAATAAATTTTCACTTAATATTTTAATAACGTTTCCATATAAAAATATTTTATCTCCTTTTATGTAATCATAAGTTTTATGGTCTTTCACAAGTTTTTATAATGTTCTTCATAGAAGTTCTGTCCTTTTCTTGTTAGACTTATTCCTGCATATTTTGTATTAATGTAATTATGAAGAGAATATCTCTCACCATTTCTATGTCTAGGGTCTTATTGTTAAAGTTTAAAAAAATAGGTTAACCTTACCAAATTCTCTTATTCATACTTGTCATTATTTAAAAACAGAAGTCTTGGCAGTATCTACTTTTGTGATTATATTATTGGCAAAACATGAAAACTCTTGTCTCTATTTTTCTGTTATGTTTACTAAGTATATTATTTTCTTGACTACTATATTTACTAGACCTATATATAATTTAGTGTAAGATAATTAATATTATGTGATTAATAATGAGGACAGAAATCTCTAGTTACCCATTTTAATGAAAATAGCTTTGGTCACCATTTAGGATATTTATTTGGGGGTTGATCATTAATCTTCATTTAATTGTTTACTTTTAATATTTTCTTAAGGTTTTTTTGTTCGCAATGGCTATTTTTTGGCCACAGGCTTCTCGATGTTTGTTGATCCACGTCTGATTTTACAATTTAATTTTTTATCTACTTGACTATTTTGATACAGTGGCTAAATTAAACTAAGCTTCCATTCTTGGAAAGGTCTGATTGGTCAGGACATATTTTTGGATAAGGATTTTGAATGAATTGATCACTTTTTAATTAGAATTTTATACTATGATCATGAGTGACGTTGCTCTGCAATTTATTTTTTATGTTCCTATTTCCATAATTTTAAAATTAGAGCTATCTGGCAATGTAAAATGAGTTGAGGTCTATATTTCTCTAAGACTTAAGATCCCTTGAGTAATATTACAAATATTCCTTAAAAACCGATTAAAACTCAACTGTGGTACTACATATTACCAGGAGATTTTTTTTCATCACTTTACAAGTAATTTTTATGGTAAAGCCAATTCATTCAAACCTTTTGCTTCTTTTAGATTTTGCAGTTTTAGTTATATGGACTACAATTAACAGCTTGCTTGAAATTGTGCGTATTGTTTTTAAATGATCAGGGGCTCAAGATTTTTGTGTATTTGTTAACTTATAACATTTTTATTAGTCTTTTAAAAGTATTCAATTGGGTTTCACTTGAACTTGAGGATTTTTAAGCTGGAATAATTTTGTTTTCAAAATCCTCTTTTCCTGTGCTATTCTTTTATAGGTGAAGGAATTTAATGAGCTTATATAGTTTCTCTCACTCTTAGTTTGAAATTAGGGAATGCGAGCTTTTATTCTTTCCTGTTGGTTTTGGGATTCTAAAGCCTATGCAATGGTTTTGGGATTTTAAAGGCTGGCTCACTCAGTAGAGCATGTGACTCTTGGTCTCAGGGTCATGAGTTCAAGCCCCATGTTGGATGAGACTCGTTGGGTATAGAGCCTACTTTAAAAAAGCCCATATAAGCTTTCCTGTTTTTCTGATTCAGAGATGATACTGCTGATTTGTGGCCTTGGTTGTTTAGTTAAATACATGGTGGTATCTATGAAATAATACATTTTAATTCTGAAATCCTTACCTTTCTGTGTACCTGTGTCTAGGAAAATCACCCTCTGAATATGGTATTTTTCAGTAAAAATAGTTGGCTTTCCAAGTTGCCCATCACTTGGTGATTATCAAAGGGCAGGATCAGACCTTGACATTGTTCTGCATAGCCTTCCTGGCAAATTTTCAGTATTCATTGAAGCTACCCCTGACAGCAGTTCAGAATGTGTGCTCGTTTGAGCTGCTAAGAGATGTTATCCCTGTACATTTGCCATGAGTACATCTACTGTAGTTAAAATCTAAAAGCAGTTATTTTGTTAACGCTCAGATTAGATCTTTAATTAAGCTTTCGTCCTCACTAGCACAGACAACAGTGTCAAACATGTAAGCCCCAGGAGAAACCAAACTCATTCCACAGGCTGGCATCCTTAGTACTTCGTGAAGACTCTTAAAAATCATGCTCTCAGGAGAATTTCATATGCACATGTTGAATATCCAAATGTAAACTTAGAAGTGTCACGTAATTTGATTTCAGATTCTATTTACGACATGACTTAAGCCAATAAAAATATTTGTTTAGGGGGTTTAAGATCAAGAGTTGATTTTAATCGGATTTTATTTTCAATATTTAATGTTATCCACTTGAAAGAACTTTTGGGTATCTACAGAGCTAAATGGTAAATAACCACAAATGTAATTTTCTTTATCTGATCGACAGTTGAATGTGTGCAAGGATAAGAGGTAAGAGCAAAGAATTACTAAAACTACAATAGTAGAATTTATATCCATGTGACTTTACAATTTTTTGTTCTTTTGTGTTTTTTTTTTTTTTTTTTTTTTTTGCAGGATCATTCATTTATTTCAGGTCACATCGATTTCCAGGAGTGGCCAAGCTTGGAAGTCCTATTCTTACAAAAGCACGCGCTGCCTCTACCCCGTGTCAGGTAGCTAGTTATTGGTACTTGCACTGACCATTCTGTGATTGTAAACTGTTGGGCTTGGGTTACTGGTACCAGTAAATGCCTGCCATGTTTTACTACTATTTTCATGATGAACTGAGAGATTTAAATGAGCTATTTCAACATGAAATGCCATGTTCTTCCAAAAGACTATCTGCAACATATAACTTCAACGGTTCTTTTGGGGGCCTATTAAAGAATATTTCTGTCATTTTATATTCTTTCCTCATAGTCCTTTCAATAATCTGAAACCTTGAATAACATGCTGCCAAAACTGCCGATTTTTTTGGCCAACAGTGTTCATTGAGTAAAATAAAATCATCTACGCAAATGCTTGTTGAGAGGAAGATGAATGCGTGAAAAAAAAGGGAGGTAAAAATGTGCACGAAAAACGAATTCCATTTTCTGCAATTTTTTTTCCAGTCAGTCTTTCTGATGTCACGTAAACACAGACCAAGCAATACTCAGGCCATTTCAACAGCGCAAGAGACAGGAGAGCCGAGAAGGAACCTGGAAGCACACCTGGTTCAAATCTCAGTTTGTAGCAGGATTCTCACACAGAGTCGTGACACAGGCTTTTCTTTCCAGAAAACAACTTTGTTCATGCCAGCACTGCTCAGTTGGGTTTCTATCCAAAGAAATGAGCCCCCAACGCCATGTGACATAGTTTTTTGTATATTTTTTACTACTTTGTCTCCTACATGTGGTAACACACAAACATGTAGTCTGAAGTGGATTCATGTTACAAGGTCATGAGGGATACTGTCATGTACTTATACGGATAGCCAGGTTACCTTGCGGTTTTTTTTTTTTTCTTTCCTTGGGAAGGGGTCCCTACCATGAGTTCTGCCACAGATAACATACTCTCCTTGGGGGCGTCTACACTGGAAGCATAGTATTAGCATACCTTTTTCACAGGGTTGTCAGGATTAACATGTCATTAAATAAGTACCCAACGAAGTATCTGACACATAGTAGATGTTTACTAAACAAAATTCCTTTAGTTTCCATAAAACGAACACCTACATTAGATGTTTCTATTCAGCCTATCTTGTTTTCAGCCCTTTTGAGAATTCTAGCATGCCTCTAAGCCCTTTAGGAGTCCAGTATTTTTTTAGTTATCAGAAAATAATGGAGATCGATACTGCTGCACACTAAATTCATCATCCGTAAGTGTAGGGGTACCGCCGTTTATTCAGGTATTCCTGGTGACATTACATATCACTCAGAGGTATAAATCTAATTATATGTACAACGTGATATATATCTGAATGGCAGTGCCCAGAGCTCTTAATGGATGGTCCTCCCTCTTCCTTCTCCCCACCTCCTTGTTATTCCCTGCCCGTTTCTCTGTGGGGATTATATTCAGAATACCTGCCTGGACTCCACTTCGCCCAAATGCACTCCACACTTGCCCACCTTTGTTTTGTTTCAGTTAAATCCTATGCAATAGATATAGATTTTTTTTTTTTTTTTTTTTTTGAGAACTCCAGAAGCATTTACTCACTCTGTAAAGGCACTTCACAAACTTACTTGGCTTTAATTCAAGGCCATATACTGAAGTGATGCGACCGTGGGCACTGTCGTTGTATACATAAGACATCGGATGCAAAACATGAAAATGCATTCTGCCTGTTTTGTAGAAACTTGAAAGTAAACATTAAGAGCTTATTAGAAATTCCTGAGACTCGTTTAGAAATCATATACATTTTTTCCTTTGTAAAGATGATCTGCACTTCCCATTGTTGTGTGCTGTTAGCCATTCGTTTGTGGTCAGTAGGATTATGTTTCAGTTTACAATTGCTTCCACTTGGAGCATTTTTCTCTACTGTCGCTTAAACTTGGAGTTTAACTGTGGTGGGGCCTCCCTGAAAGCCATGGGCTGTTTAGATGCTTGATGAGTTATTTCTCAGAACCAAGTACTCAACCTCCCAAGACCTCAGTGTGAGTAGTTTTCCTTGCTTTTTGAAAAAGTAAGTGTGTTTCAAGGAGCCATTACAGCCTGCCAGAAGAGGTATCTGTTTCTGGTTTTCCCCTTTTGTCTGTTTCTGCTTGAATGTTAGTGCTTTTGAGTTACAGGAAGGGATATTCGGGTTACTTTATGATACTTTTTTTTTTTTTTTTTGTCCAGGAAGTAGAATTAGGCAGCTGGAGAAGGAAGGTTATTTATAGTCTGAGATACACAAAGCTAATGTTCTTTCCCCACGGAGTATTCTAAGAGTATAGTATCACTTTTTTGTAAGTCTGTGGTATTTTACGGAACAACAAAACAACCAAATCCATATCTTCTTGAGTAGTCAGAACATCCTGTCGATCTTCCTAATTGGAACATATTGATAATAGTTTACACTCGTGGAATAGCAGTGTTCTTCAGTATAGCATGGTAAATGGAGGCAGTGAGCTAACTGTAGTTGGGTGCATTGATATGACTAAAATCTTCATTTTATGAAATGACGCTCTTCCCCTACATAACCATATGAAGCTAATACACTTGAGAACATTTTTTCGAAAGGGCTTTAAAAACATGAAGCCTTCTTTTGCGTTCCCTTTTCTAGCAACAGGCTCGTGAAGTCATTTTGCACGATTTCCCTAATCTTTAACCGATAGCCAGCACATGGTATCAACATGCACAATTTTTCCTACACCCCCTCCTTGCTCAAGATGTGGACTTTAATTTAAAAGCTTCAAAAGTTCCTCCAAGTCACTGTTGGAAACTTGGCAGCTTCCCGTGGAATAGCCGGGAGATCGGACAAATGAACACATGGGTACCAGAGGCTCCTGTTTCTTACTGATGTTGAAGGGTAGTTACTGTTTTGAGTTAACTAGGAAATATCAAATATGAAGGAGATTTGTGCTAGGTATTAATATTATCCGAGTTCTCCTATTTGAGTTACTGTACTAAATTACTTTCAGGACCTGGCAATTCATTAAAAACAGGAAGATTGATAATACAAAGATTCTGCTTTCAAGCTAGTTTCCATACTTGTCTATTTAAAAGAATAAATTCCCAGTTTGTTTTGCACATATTTTAATATTCTTTAATTAATTAATTTTTAAATGTCTTATTTATTTTTGAGAGAAAGAGAGAGAGCATGAGCACAGGAGGGTCAGAAAGAGAGGGAGGTACAGAATCCAAAACAGGCTCTAGACTCTGAGCTGTCAGCACAAAGCCTGACGCGGGGCTCAAACCCACAAACTGTGAGATCATGACCTGAGCTGAAGTCGGATGCTTAACCGACTGAGCCACCCAGGCGCCCCTAACGTTCTTTAATTTAAAAAAAAAATCCTGATTTTTTTTTTAAAACAGTGAATGAGGATATCAGGGAAAAGATAGATGAAGCAAGAGATGGGTTGGTCCCACAACTAAAGTTTATTAGAGCCAGGCTACACCTGTGAACTAAGTTTTCCAGCAACCAGTAGAGACAGAAGAGCCATCATTTGGTTTGGATTCAAGGTGGTAAAAATAACAAAGCAAAACTAGTTCTTTGGAGAATTCTCTCCTGAGTGCACATAGTGGTAACAATGTAAACCTTCTTTCTCTGACTCAGTACACACACATTGCTTACCTGCACACAGCCTGCGATGCTGGGAATACAATAGGGACCGCCCGAGTCCATGCTTGCCCTAATGAAATGTCGATTTTAGGGAATCTGACAGCAGTTCAGTGTCAAGTGCTCCAAGAGGTGAGTACGGCATGACAATAATAATCCGCTTATAACAACTCTCTCGACAAGTTTTGAAAGGCCATGTCTTATAATGTTCTCCAAGTAGACTGATGAACTCACACCAATGAGAAATTTAGAAAGAAAAGGTAATTAAGGAGTGGGGTGTGGAAAGGTGCAACACACTTTGTTCCCCGATTGTTCTGCTTAGTCCAAGGATAGATGTTAGCCTACGGGATGGATTCTAGAGGAGGCAATGGGGTGTGGGAGAAAGTTGAGTAGGTGCTCTGTGCGCCTGTGCGTGAGCAAAACATAGGGAAGCTAATCATGTAAATTAAAACAACAGATTTCATTTTACTAAAGATTCCAGACTTCTAATTTAGCTTATTGAGATGAAGAATACTCAGGCAAAAACATAATTATGACTAGGAGTCAGAAAAATCACTCCGGTTGCATTTAGGGTGTATGTGCGCGCTTCTGTGATGACTGATCCCCTTCTCAACGTGGACCTAACTCCCCGCTGAATTTTGAGAAGCTACAGATGCCTTCTTTTCTATTTTCTCTCTCTTCTATTCCTTTCCCTTCTTTCTTCTTCTGTATCTTGAAGATAAAACAGGTCTTGCGTATACTAGACAGAGTCCGATATGAGGCAGAGAAGGTAGGGGTAGCCAAACATTTGGAATACAGCTGAGAAAGGGCCTGAAGATCTGGCCAAGGAGTTGTAAGATGGAGGAGCCATTGGAAGAAAGGTTCTAGGAAAGTTGAGGAAAGAAGCAGAATTTTTGAAGAGTGGAGAGTCATCTGGGCACCGACCAAAATCAAATGAAGCAGAAATAGGAAGAAATCACTTTAACAAACTCTTAAATAATGCCCGGTTATGTCACTTCACAGAGGTCAGTATCAGAGAGCCGAATTACTCCATTGCAGAGCTGGCCACTCTTTTGAGAAATGTCACAGGGCAGTGTCGGAATTGAAGAACAAGTGGTATGGCCAAGGCCATTACCCTTGCAAGCTTAGGTATTCACCTGGACTCATAACTGTTAATATAAGTCACTGAAAAGCTGTCCTTTCCTTTGGTAATAAAAATGAATGATTGGGTATTTTTTTAAAAAATGTAAATAATGCACAGAGGATGCAATTAAAATCATTAAAACTTTTTAAGCTTCCTTTTTCCCCCCTCTCCAATTTGCAGTGAAAGGCACTGTTTTCTTGGAAGCTTTTTTAACTACATGAAATTGTCTTGAGCACACTATTTCAGTGTCTTGCAGAGTCCCACTCCAAATAAAATGTACCTTTGTGAAAACCAAGAGAAGTAAAACATTTATAAATATTCACATTTATCTTACTACTCTTTAAGGAATCAGGCATGGATCACAAACATAATTTCCCTTTAAAATGAAAAGTAGTAAGTACGTTTTAAATGGTTAGTATAATCTTAACATGCTTGTTTTGTAGTTATGTTTAATAGAATTTTCTATAATAATGGAAGTTTTTCTTTGCTATGTCCAGTATGGTTACCCCTTGCTACATATAACTCTTGAGCATATGTTGTAATGAGTATAATTGAAGAACTGGATTTTTCATTGGGTTTCATTTTAATTTATGTGTAAATAGCCACACTATTTGCATATCTTTGCCACTGTATTCATTCTGGTTAATTGTTCCCTTTTCTTTTCATTGTCCCCCATAAAACTCTGGAGTCCCTAAGGGCACCTAATCCTTCGTACCTTTTCTGACACAGAGCAGTTTTTTTTTCACTCTCTGAGAAAGTTTACACACGTTTACTTAAGTAGTGATGCTAATAGTACCGCTTATCTCTTCCTTCTTCTTTTCTAAAAAACACCTGTTAACAAAATCTACCAAATACAACCTGTTGTAAGGTATCCTGCAAGGTATTAGCAACACACATCATGATTTGGCATCTTGACTTAGTGTTCTACTCCCAGTGGGTAGCAGACTGAGAGCCACAGAGTTTGCACACTTGATGAGTTCCTATCTGAAATCACAGCCATATTAATAACTTTATTCAATGATTTCACTCTTACCAATATTAAATTTGAAAAAAAAATACTTAGGAAGGTTTCTTTGTCTGTAATAAGCTAAAGAATTCTTAATTCTCTATAATGCCAAATCTGTTAAAGTAGTAAATTAAATATAAGTCTCAAGCTCTTATCCTATTAAATATGGATCCCATTGGTATTGACTCTTAATACACTATTGAAATACCTACCTTAGCACTGATGATGTACTGAACGACAGTTTGACAGCTTAAATTCTGATGAGGCATGCATAGTTCTTGTACTACTAAGTTTAGAGCTCTGTTTTGCATATATACAAGCTTGGGCTGTGCTAAAACTCTAGCAGGGATCTAAAATTTAATTGTCAGTGAGGAACATAAATCCTTCCTTCCTTTCCATAAAATCTAATCAAACACTTTCATTTGTCTTTACATTTCTTACTTACCTGCCTTGCTTATCTGAGTTTAGGGGACATGGTGGTAATGTCTAAAATGACATGGATCACCAGAAGGAATTTTTTGATCAAGTGGTGGCAATTAAGTGGACACTGGAAAACTGTTTACTACAATGGGACAGGAAATGCTTGATCTTTTTAAGCTGGACAACTTTTTAAAAAAGCATATAAAATTTTTTCAACTGTGATTTCCACTGAAATTGGTACCAACCATGAAATAAATGGGTAGGCCATATGTATACTAATATCTGTCCATGTAACGAAATAAAACAATAGCAGTCAAGGAAAAATCCCCAAGAATTTAAAATATAGTGAAACTGACAAGGAGTCAGTTTGAATCCAGAGGATTTCATTTCTGAGAGGCCTCCTCTCCGAACATTGGGTTTTCTTAGAGAGTCCTAAGGTGCACTTTTCAAAGACTTAATGAGAAGAAAAAAAATTGCTGTGCGTCCGAACTTGTTTTTATGGAGATTTCGTTGACATATTTTATAGAGTGAATCATCACAGCACTGAGGGAATTAAATCCTGCCTCACATTATACCTGTTACTTAGTAAATGCTCAGTAAATATTGATTGGACAGATGAGAGTCCTGAATCCCATGTTGTCGCTACTGCTGTCAGCACCCAAAATAATTACCTCTTTACATTTTCTTTACTACCTAGTTAACTGCTCAAACCCTTGGATTAATTATGTCATCCCTGATAATGACTAGGAGGTGAAAGGATCACTCTTCCACTCCCACAAAAGGATGTTTACTTACTTGAATTAAATTATGAATTAACTGTATTGAGGAGCTCCCAAGTTCTTTGATAATGTTCCTGTAAGAAGGGATTGATGAAAAGTACTTATTACAGTTTTCTTTTATCTGAAAAAATAATTTTTCAAGAAAACGTTTTTTGGTGGTTTTTTTTTATTGGTTTGTGGTTTGAGACATCAAGGAGAATACGTAAGTAAAATCTGATTTTGTACACTAAGAATGTGTACCTCTTCCGATTTACAAGAAGCAAGAGAAAAAGGTCCTTTCATAGAAGGGAAGACCACGGAAACTTCCGTGGAAGTGAGTGGTACTGCCCATGATAGTGTGGACAGATACGTGTCCTCAAACTTGTCTTGGTGGTATGCTAGTGTCCCATTTCCTTAGACATCTTTATGGCAGGTGTTAAACAGCTTTACCAGTTAGCAGAGCTCACCTAAGCCTTTTCTTAAGGAGAGAACAAAAAGGGTGTACTTAGCATTATCTGGGCTTGCATATTTGGAGGAAAGAGGAATTGGGGAGATTCTCCTGAACACCAGAATAGTTTGTGATATTTTTAATTACAGAAAAGCTCCTGGAGACAGGAAACTGGAATATTGATATCACTCAAAAACATCTTCAACAGGTGCGATTTTGGTATCGTTTGTCTCGGGATTCACATCTCTCGATCTTTACACGGACATCCCTGGATGGGGATTTGCAAAAGCAAGATGATCTAATTGGAACCGCCACATCTCAGTGGAAACAAGCAAAAATTGATCTCTCTGTGAAGCCTGGAGAATCTACCCTACCTTTCCAGGTAAGCAAGCACGTGAGAAATTAATACAACTCAGCAGAGGATGCTAACTTAATGCTACTTTTTGTTTTTTTCGGAGAACAACGTACATGACCCATCTAAGTTGTTCAGATAGTAATAAACAGGCACATTCACAATCAGAGATGAGTACAGACATTAAATTGACCTGAATACTCAGGACTTATGTGTGGAGGCTTAGCAAAAGCAGAGATAAGAATTGAATAGGAGGAAGAAAAGAACACGAGGAATTGAATAGGATGGCATGGCAAAGAGAAGAATAATTGAATAGGAAAATGTTCATATTTTAAGTGAGGATGGTAGATTATAGGAGGCAGTGAATAAACCTGACCATGCTCACATTTTAATTCTGATGCTTTATTTTCTGCTGCCCATTGACATCGAGGATTTAAAAAAGTGATTATTTTTATTCGAGAGAGAGGAAGAGAAAGAGAGTGCACATGTAAGATGGGGAGGGGCAGAAGAAGGAAAGAGAAAGTCCTGAGCTGGTTCCAGGGACTGTCAGCACAGAGCCCCTGAGGTTCTCAGTCCCATGAAGTGCATCAAAATCCAGAGTCAGATGCTTAACCAACTGAGCCACTCAGCTGCCCCAATATTGAGGACTTAAAAAAAATTTTTTTTAGGTTTATTTATTGCTGAGAGACAGAGACAGAGCATAAGTAGGGGAGGGGCAGAGATGGAGGGAGACACAGAACCCAAAGCAGGCTTCAGGCCCTGAGCTGTCAGCACAGAGCCCGATGCAGGGCATGAACCCATGAACTACAAGATCATGACCTGAGCCAAAATTGGACACTTAACCAACTGAGCCACCCAGGCACCCCTTGAGTTGACTTTTAATCAACCTTTTATGTCATTTTCTTGGTTAGTAATAAAAGAAGGGGACTGTAGCTAATCAAATGGGTCCACGAATGGGCATGGCTACCTTCTGGATGACATTTGAAAAGAGTGATTTGGCAACTAGATTGGATGATATAGGTGAAAACTCACAGTTTTTGGAGTTACGTGGTCTGAGTTCTGATCTCTGTTCAGCTCATGGGTTGGTAAGTGATTACAAGTTACATCTTTGAGCCTCACATTTCTCTGTCTGTGAAAACACATAGTGATGATAAGAGCAATGCTTTTGGGGAGTCTGAATATTAAAGAGAAAGTTACAGTGGTGGCCATGAACATGGTCTCTGGATTCTGGGGTTCAAGCCAGGCATGCAGTCATGAAGTAAGTGCTTAATCCCTCAGCATTTGCTTATTCTGTGAATGGGGGTGAGGGTCATTGTTGGAGTGTTGAGAGCCCCTAATAACATACCTCATTGGTCCTCATTTCTATACCAGTTAAGATAAATACAGAAGTGAAACAGAGAGCAAAATATTTTAGAAAAGCTGCCTTTACCCTCTTCAGCCATATGTTTAAATAACACTTCACCTAGGAATACACAGATTCACCCAGAGAACAACGGACTCTGCCAGGGAAATCCAGGACTCCCACATTTTGGGAGAAACCTTTTACTATTAGCCAGAGCTAACATCAGGGTGCATTCATCCAAGCGCGGCAGTTGAAGGAGAGATACCGAGCATGAGTTCAGAACATCCAGCTTATTCTAACATCACTGATCCGTTAGATCCTCCTCTTGATGGGAAAGTCATGGGCCAGTAACAGCAGTGTTACTGTGGGGAAGTTCCTGTCTCTGGAAGATGGAGGAATAGGGAGTATGTATGGACTCCTGTCTGTGTTATCTTCTTTATAGAACTCTTGTAAGGATTGAATGATTTATACACATAAAGCACATAGGAGTATTCTGGCACGAGTGAACACACAAAAGTATTGTTGTGATAATCACTTGGATGTTGTCTAGGAATAGCAGACACTCAGTAAATATTAGTATTCTTTATTTGGAAAAGGAGTCTCCTCTTCACCAGAACTGTAGGTTCAGTGATTAGAAATTGCTTCACTCAGTGAAGGTCTCTAAACTCCCTGATTCTCAAGGATCCTGTTTATGATTCCCCTCCAATATCGGTTGACAGAAATGCTATGAATTGAGTGACTTTTCGTAGGAAAGCAGTAAAGGCTAATCATGGAATCATTTAAGCGTCAACCCCCGTTATATGTGACAGGACAGACAAAATCAGAACAATCCAATGCCTTGCTTCCTTTATTTATGTTCTGTATAACAGTCTTTTCACCGGGTTTGTTTTTAGTTAGAATGAAACTTATCATGAAGATCTTGGAGTCCATTGTTAATTGGCATTATTGGGAATGAGACAGAATGTCCTTCTGCACACAAACCTTGCACATGAATAATTATTCATGATTTCCTTTTGATTGCCCAAACTTAGAAGCATCCCTGTTCTTCAGTAGGTGAATGGATAAACTGTCATACATCCAGACAAGGGAATATTATTCAGTGTTGAAAAGAAATGAGCTATCAACTTATGAAAAAACACAGGTGAACCTCAAGTGCATGTTACTAAGAGAAAGAAGCCAGCCTGAAAAGGTTGCTCCATGTTCTGTGAGTCCAAGTATATGGCATTCTGGAAAAGGCAAAACTGGAGAGTGAATAACAAGATCAGTGGTTGCCAGGGGTTGGGGGTGCAGGGAGAAAGGAGGGATGAACAGACGGTACACAGAGGATCTGTAAGGCAGTAAAAATACCCTGTATAGAGACAGTACGGTTATGAAGAAATGTTATTTTACATTGGTGCAAACCTACAGAATGTACAACATTAAGAACAGATCACTATAAAAACAATGGACTTTGGCTGATTAGGAGGCTCATCAGTTGTCACAAATGTCCGGTGCTGGTGGGAGATGCTGATGACATGGCGGGGGTGGGGGTGGGGTTTGTGCGTGTGTTGGGAGTGGGGTGTAGCACAGAACTCAGCACTGGCTCCTCAGTTTTGCAGTAAATCTAAAACTGCTCTAAAAATCTCAATAAGTGAAACCAGAATGTCTTCTGTTAGAACTGGTTATATGAGAAATATTTTGAGTTAAAATGCATGCCATTCCTTTCCAGGCCTGGGGCCACTCATTAACTTATCACCATTATTGAAGCGACTCAGCACAGTGTCATTTTGTTTTCCTCTTTAGTGTTTCTTCCTTTGGGGTTCTGTCTTTTGTTTTGTTTTGCTTTGTAGTGCAAAGTGAGATGACGCTTTATTACCTGGGGCATATTAACTGCTCTGTAGGGTGACCAGTGGTTTGATAGGATTTTATATTTGGCAGCAGTTGATTTGTGATGCTAGGTTTTTTTTTTTTTTCCAAGAAGCTACTTCTTTTTTTTCTCCTCAATATGTTGGTTTATTTATTTTGAGAGAGGGAGTGCGAATGAGCAATAAGCGTGACCGGGGGAGGGGCAGAGAAAGAGAATCCCAAGCAGGCTCCATGCTCCATGTGGAGCCCATTGAGGGGCTCAGTCTCACAATCATGAGATCATGACCTGAGCCCAAAGACCATGACCTTAAGAGTCAGATGTTTAACCGACTGAATCACTGAGGGGCCCTACTTTGCGATGCTTTCTAAATAAGCCCTGCTCTGCTGCTTCATTCCTCCTGTGGTGTCTCAGCACTACCGGTTGGCTTTTCTCTCTCCCTAGGTGGGGATCCTAATCCACACCAATCAGTCTCAGTTTAATTGTGATGGCTTTTAGGGGAGAGAAGGGTCCTGGGTTCTTGCTGGGTCTTAATTCACCCCAGAGAAGTTTGTAGTCTCTGCTTCTGCCCCTCTCCACCCCCCCCCCCAACTCCCTTAATCCTGTTACTTGGCTGTAGTACACATTTGTTTTGGGAACTGCAGGTGAGTTAAAAGAAAGGTAAGAATTCTCTCAGATTTCATCATGAAGAAGGCCGCTATAGGTCCACAATCTAATCAACAACTTGGAAAATTAAAACTTGGAGAACAGTCAGCTTTTGAAAAACAGATTTAGAGGCCAAACATAACCTCACCTAAGCCTGTGTGAGCTCTTTAGACAGTTCATTTAGTGAGATGTTTGAATACATCGTGCTGCCCTGATCTCCCTGAGAGGATCATGTGATGCACACAGTATGTGTTAGATTAACATTCTCAGCTCTCAACTGTTCAGATTTCAAAACGCAGCTGGCCCCAAATACTTTAGATAAGGAATCGCTGGCCCGTGTTCATATTCTGATGTGAATCAGTCCAGATTTTATACAGACACACAAACATGATACCTGAAAATACACAGTCACACATTGATATATGCACGTGGTAGTACTTAATACATTATTGTTACATGTATATTAAATACTTCAAACAAGCAGAAAGTGCAGAGAGAGGCAAACATCTTTGTGTTCACACCCCGAATGAACTGTTTGCATTTTGTTTGCTTATAATAATACCCGTTTGCATGTAAAGATACAGCTTTTGTTCTCTTTGTGCCCATTTCTACTCTCCTTGTCATCTGCTGGAAAAAAGAAATTACAGATATTATGTTGGCTTTAACCTGATTTCTCTAATGCATTTTAAAAATATGAAATATGGATAAGGATTCTAGGTAGGTGCAATTCTTGTTTTTTAATGTTTGTTGATTTTGAGAGAGAAAGCAAAAGAGAGAGAGAGAGAACATGAACAGGGGGAGGGGCAAAGAGAGAATCTCAAGCAGGCTTTGTGCTGTTACCGCAGAGTCAAACGCGGGGCTCAATCTCACAAACCTTGAGATCACAATCTGAGCTGAAATCAAGAGTCAGACACTTAACTGACTGAGCCACACAGGTGCCCCTAGGTCGGTGCAATTCTACTTCATTCTTTTATCAGCAACAAAAACAGAAGTTATTCCATCTACAAATAGTCTAGCTTTTAAACATTCAAATATTTAAAGTTTATATCTTGGCATCCAGCTTCTTTGGCACTTTAGTATACTGAGTCATTTAAGAGTGACCTTAGTCAGCACCTGGTTATCTCGCAATGTGATTGAACTCTTGAATATATTTATATATTCCAATATATAAATTCGGATATAGTCCAGTCCGAACTCGGGGAAAGAGAAAGGCATCCAACTGTATGACCTCTGTGTGCCCTTCAAGCCATGAACTTCTGGTGCAATGTGGTTCTCGCTGTCTCTGGTTGACCTCAAAGCAGAGTACAAATCACTTTGAGTTTCTTAGGAATAAACACCCCTACTTAGGTAGTTCTTTTGTTCTTCCTGGTGGAAAAAGATAAAGCTTACTCTTCATTCTGTAACAACAGCAAGTTAACAACATTCAATATTCTCTCCATTTCCTGTATGGCTTTTTACTGGAAGAATGGAAGTCAAATAGTTAATAGGATTCTTTTCAATTTTTCAAGTTTTAAGTTGGCTTGCTCACTCGATATGTTGAGCTTTTACAGAAATCTATTCACTTCATTTACACTTTTTTTCCCCTAACTGCTGTTCTTAGTTTTAATATCTAAAGGTGGTACTTCTTCTGAGTACTGTCCATTGATTTCCAGGTGATTTACTTTGAGTTTCCTATTAATACATAATTGTGTCATATTTTAGACTTCATTTTAAAACAACCCTTTTGTGAAATTTTCCACAGTGATTGATACTATGTTCAGTCTTTATCAGTCCATGATATAAATCAATAACAGTTTCCTGACATTATTCGAAGATTCAGTGAAGAGTAAGATTTATAATACAGTAGTAAAAGCTGGTCTACTCTCTGTAAAGTTACAGTGTCCTCGGCCTTCTTAATTTAGGACTGCACTGCACATTGTTTCATCAGATAGCTCTGCTCTGCAATATCTGCTAAAGACCAGTTATCTTTCTATTTTATTCTAGCAATGCAGCATACCATAATCATTAATGGCTCAGGTTACATATTTTTCTTATTAGATGTGTGACCTTCAACCAATTACTTTACCTCTGAAGCTTCTGTTTCTTCTGCTTTAAAATGAGGATGAAAATAGGACCATCTTCACAAGGTTGAAAAAGTGAAGGTGCTTAGTATGTAGTAAGTTTTACATAAGCTTGTGGTCGCTCTTATTGATACTACCATCATCCAAAAATTGCTATATTCTAGTTTTTCTTTACTTATTATAGTCCTACATTCTCCATTTCCTCTTAGATATGTATTCTTTTTTTTAAAAAAACAAGGTATCAAAGAATCAAAATCTAAGTGTGCTGGTTGAGTATTCCTCTGGAAAGGCTTGCCTTGGTTTTTCATCAGAAGTAATCACTTGAGTATAAGCAACATTTACAGGTTGTTTGGTTCTTTCTTTCTTTTTTTTTTTTTAATATTTTTATTTATTTCTAGGAAAGAGAGAGAGAGAGAGAAAGTGACAGCGTGAGCAGGGGAGGGTCAGAGAGAGAGAGGGAAACACAGACTCTGAAATAGGCTCCAGGCTCTGAGCTGGCAGTCAGCATAGAGCCCGACGCGGGGCTCGAACCCACGAACCGCAAGATCATGACCTAAGCGAAAGTCGGACGCTTAACTGACTAAGCCACCCAGGCGCCCCTCAGGTTGTTTGGTTCTTGAAAGCAAAACCAAGAAATGATTTTGCTTTTTCAGGGAGTAATATAATATCACTGAATAAAACAGGTATCAGCAAGAACCTGAAAAATAGTTTTAGAAAGGAGAGGCCTCTCTATATCCCTTGAAATCTGAAATCTCAGATTTCCTTGAGGATCTTACAAAATGCAGTTTTCACTTTTCCTTCATTCATGGTTGAAATTCCTGTGGTTGAAACATTTTTTCTGGGTGAGCTCTTTCTCACTTACTGATTATTAATTGGTTCTGTATTTCCCAAAGGGAATTGCCTTTGGTCACGAATCAAAAGATCTACTTAGCTGAAACAAGCAATACAAACCAGAAATAGCCAAGATGATTTTGGAATCATCAGATGGCATTATTCACAGATATAAGATACATTTTTTAAGGGAAGCGATGATTTTTCTTTTCAAATGTGGAAGGTTTTAATTCATGGTAGAATTACAATGTTTTGTTTTACAGTTCTGAATTTAATTCTGTAGAAGTAAGCAAGCAGAGGTGTGGATGACTTAAAATTATTTTTATTTGGCTTTGGAAGTAAGATGTTATAGTAACATTTTAATATGAATGTCCGGAAGTCTAGTGGTTCCCTTCAGGTAAAATGATGTAACCATATTGTACAGATCTCTTCTGTAGTTCTATTTCAACTTGTCCCAAGGCCCCACCCAGTTTATTCAAAGAGTAGGAAAATATGCCTCTCTGGAGGCCTGGAGAAATACCCCAAACATTCTCTTCTCTAGCTTTCCTTTAAGTTGTGCAAAGCTTTGGGGCACCTGGGTGGCTCAGTCGGTTGAGCATCTGACTTTGGCTCTGGTTATGATCTCATGGTCTGGGTTCAAGTCCCATGTCGGGCTCTGTGCTGACAACTCAGAGCCTGGAGCCTGCTTCCGATTCTGTGTCTCCCTCTCCCTCTGCCCCTCCCTTGCTTGTACTCTGTCTCTCCAAAATAAATAAACATTAAAAAAAATTTAAGTTGTGCAAAGCTTCAAATATGGTGGTCAATAAAGGCTTATCTAATGAGTCTAAATAATTAAGTATCTGTATTTTGGTTGACTTTAGTTCAGCATGATTCTAATAATAAAAAGAAAAAATCTTTCAAAATTAGAGCTGTCCAAAATAAATCACAGTAACTTAATGGCGTTAAGCATACTATATTTCTCATTTACACTGCCTGTGTATATTACATCAAAATCTTTCTTTAAAACCTGTTATATTTTCTGCCTCTTGTACGAAGTCCAAATTTCTTAGTTGGTTACGAATCTACAAAAACCCCAGTTCTAATCAGAATTTTAAAAGTCATTAAAATTATATACATCTCAATATAAAGTATCAGAAATATGGCTAAGACAATAGTCCCTCCTGATCACATAGTCTTTATCTTGAGGTTAGTAAAGACATTACCTTATTTTCACTTCTAGACCCTGTTCTATGTAATATATATGTATGTACAACATATATCTAGAAACCAAAACCATTGTGATTTTAGCCTAGTAGAATTGTACTATAAAGTTTTTTCTGTAATTTAAATTTTCACCTAGAAACACGTTTTAATGTTCATTCCGTATTAGCACATAGATATTATTATTATTTTTTAAATGTTTATTTATTTATTTTTGAGAGAGAGAGAGTGCACAAGCAGGGGAGGGGCAGAGAGAGAGAGGGAGACACAGAATCTGAAGCAGGCTCCAGGCTCTGAGCTGTCAGCACAGAGCCCGACATGGGACTTGAACCCAGACCATGAGATCATGACCTGAGCTGAAGTCGGACGCTTAACCGACTGAGCCACCCAGGCGTCCTGATATTATTATTATTATTTTTTAATGTTTTATTTATTTCTAGGAGAGAGAGAGAGACAGCGTGAGCAGGGGAGGGTCAGAGAGAGAGGGGGAGTCACAGACAGAAACAGGCTCCAGGCTCTGAGCTGGCAGTCAGCACAGAGCCCGACGCGGGGCTCGAACCCACGAACCGCGAGATCATGACCTAAGCGAAAGTCGGACGCTTAACCGACTAAGTCACCCAGGCGCCCCGTCCTGATATTATTTTTAACTGGCATGGTAATCCATGGTCTATATAACCAACCTTTTATGTTTGATTCACATTTAAATTTTTCCATTCATTTGCTATCAAAACCAACATTGAAGTAAACATTCCAGGACAAGTTTGTGTGTATGCCTGTGAATGTCTCTCTAGCATAAATGCTGAGAAGTGGGCTTAATCTTTTTAGCGTGTGCTATTTTTCTTTTCAGTAGATGGCATCAAATTGCCCTCTAGTTGGGCTGTACCAGTTCATGCAATCGGTTTGTTCCACCTGTTAATTCATCATTCTCTCTCTTTTTTAAAATATTTATGTTTGAGAGAGAGAGAGAGACAGAGACAGAGGGTGAGTGGGGGAGGGGCAGAGAAAGAGCTTAACTGACTGAGCCACCCAGGCACCTCAGTTCATCGTTCTCTTAAAATCCTTCTACGTGTGGGAGGAAAATGTTTCCCTCTAACGGTTCCTTGCTGGGTCTGAAAATTAACAAAACAGATTGAAACATACAAAATTATTTAATGTAAATCTTACCTGACCCTGGAGCCTTAACAGGGACATAAAGACCGCAAGAAACAGTTAATCCTGACCTTTTACATGAGGTTTGTTGAAGACTGGACAGCTGTGGAAAGATTTGAAAGGGCAAAGAGTGTGAGCTGAGTGTAGTAAACTGGGAGAAACTTAGCAAGGCTTGTTCATTCAGATTCCTGTGTGTGTGTGCTGTCTGGTCTTCCAGAATAAGGGTGCTCCTTTCTCCAGTTATAGAGAGGGTGGGCACCTCTCCCATGAACATATTGTGATCTGCTTTAGGGCAAGATCAGAAAATCATGTCCTGCACGTGGCAATTCTTACATTCCTTCAGCTTGAAGTATGCAGTATGCCAAGGTGCACCATAGTTTAGGAAAGCGTGTCTGGAACCCCGTCACCCTATAGCACCCAGAGTGTTCTAGTACATGTGTGTCCAGAGTGAGCACTTCACCCGGAGTGTTCTAAATATGCCACGCCCGTTCATGTCTCCTTGCTTTTGCTTGTAATGTTACCAGTTTCTCTCACCAAAGCTGAGGCAGCACTTACAACTGAGGCAATTCATTATTCGTTATTAGGTAATTAATATTTTTACCAACTTTTTTTTTTTTCCAAATTTTGTCTCACATGCTTGACAGATATAATGAAGTGCTTTTCTTTGATTCTCCTAGTACCTTATACACATGTCTTTGTAGAGCACTTCTGGTGTAGTTGAGTAGATAATGCATCAGACCAATTAAATTGGGACATCTTTGGGACTGAGGTGTCTCTGAGAAGGTGGAGATGCGTCACCGACAGTGTCCTGGAGTGGCAGTCCCGTTGCACATCTTTAAGACTCCAGACACAATTTCTCTCTCTCACTTTTTAAAATGCTGGATTAACAACAGAATAAGGTGATTAACAAGAAAGAAAACAAATTATATCAGTCATTATTCAGAGTGTTAGAATAAATTAAATTTAAATGCCTCTGAGTGCTTTGATTTATAAATATTAACTACTATCTGTGGTTATTGATCCTGTGTTTTACCTCATTAAGTCGGTTTCTGTATATGTATACATAATATGTATTAGTATTTAAATATTCTGATTCAAAAAAACTGAATCATTGCCTCCAGAAGATCCATTACAAATGAATTCATATCTCAATTAAATTGAGTTGTAAACCACAATGTTGATTACCCCAAAGAGCTCATTTTAAATGCATATGACTCTTAATGGCTGCAATGGGAAGGCAAGCCTTCAGTCTGGATGAATGTTTCAACTTTTAATTGAAACAAGGTTACCTAAGACATTAAGTTACATAAGATGCTGTCAAAGCCCTTATGACTTTATAAATTTATCATTGGAATGTTCTGGTCAAAACAGTTTTTTCAAATTAGGTTGAAAGGTGGGACAGTTGCAAATGAGCTTCTCTATACAAAGATCTGTGATTGTAAGACATTTACAGTGTATTTTTTAATCATTTGTTTTTCTGTAATTATAGTTGATTTTAGAAGCTACTGTTTTATCATCAAATGCTAACGTTGCTCTAGATGACATCAGTCTATCCCAGGAATGTGAAATTTCAGATAAGTCACTTCCAGGTACCAGCGTACTAAAGAAAGGTGAGTTTTTTCTTTGTAGTCACTGCAGTTTTGAAATAATTAGTTCCTCCTGATACCAAAATTTAAAATATATCAGAGCGCTTCCTTAATGTGGCTCACTGATAGCTAATACCAGGATGTGGATTATATCCCATATCCTTCAAAACTGAAACATATTTTTGAAATATATATGTGCTGTATCACAGTCTAGGCCTTAGAGAGTCTTCCAGTAATATTCTATCCCTGTGGCTAAAACTGTCACAGACAGTTTTTTATAAGATTTTTTAAAAGTTATGAAAGAATTTTAATTATTGTGCATATTATAAAAACACTTCTATAAAAATGTAATTCTATTTTAATTTTGGCACTTCAGATGAATATTTAATGAAATTCATGTTTCAGAATCACCTAGGAGTTAAAAAAAGAAAAACAATTTACTGGGTTTGGGAAAGTAACTTAAGGCTGGCCAAAAATTTAAATCCTGACCCTAACATTCTCAGTTTAAGTTCAGAACATAATTATTTTCAAGTAACAGATGGAGTTTGGCTAATTCTTTGACTAAATATTTTGAAGACCATTTTAATTAATGGACAGAAAGATTGTCCTAAAAATCATACAGGCATTTTTGAAAGTCTAACCATTATTTAGGCTCTGAGAATGGATTGAAACAGCAACATTATGCCTATGGTTACTTTGTCATTCTAGCACTGATTGACGTTTCTCTTTGATTTCTCCTATCCCAGAGTCCTTAGTAAATAGAAAACATTAAGGATTTTGCCTGGAATCGATCACACTTCTTTTATCTTTTTTGTCTGTATACACGAACATTATTTGCATTTAGAAATCAGGCACATCGTACATTCTGAAATTATGTTTCATTAAACAGCATATTTAGTGAGTGGAAAAGTTGTACTCTTCCAGGAACCAAATGCAATAATCAGAGATAATATAGGAGAAACATTTGTGGATCGAGAACTGGATTAAAGAACTTTTAATTAATAGTCATTTATTCTAAAGTCATCTTTCATAGGTGACATGGTACAATTCCATGTAAAAACTCTATCTGATGCCATGTATTTATTCAGAATGTGTGTTCTGAATTTACAGTAAACCTTTCTGAACTCTGTGTGTGTAGTGGTTTTGATAGACACTGAGGAGTGCAGAGCAACAGATTTAATGATGAATGTTTTTGAGGGTCAACCAGAATTACCTTCTTTCTGTTATTTAATTAACATTTTCCTTCTCCTGATCAAATACCATGTTACCAGAATTGGAATAGCAGAAAGTTGACATTTCTGCTGGAGGTAACTGGAGGCAACAGTGTAGTTACAAGTTTTAGATTATCAATAAAATTACCGTTAGCTGAAGTCTCTGAGAGTACTTGATCTCATTCACAGAGAAATCTTTTCAGAAAGTAAATCAAAACTTTATGTGTTTTTCAACCCAAATTTCATCTGAGTTGGTTAGTGCATAATTCTTTTTTAAAATTTTTGTTTTAATGTTTATTGTTTTATTTTAATGTTTATTTTTGAAGAAGAGAGAAAGATTGTGAGCAAGGGAGGGGCAGAGAGAGAGGGAGACACAGAATCCGAAGTGAGCTCTGGTCTTTGAGCTGTCGGCACAGAGCCTGACACGGGACTTGAACTTACAAGCTGTGAGATCATGACCTGAGCCAAAGCCAGACGCATAACCAACTGAGCCACCCAGGCACCCCAGGTTACAGCATAATTCTGATTAGGCCAAAATTATATGACTTTTTCCTGAAAGGCCAATTGTTTTACACAAAGAAAAAAAACCTCTTTTTTACTGTTTTTGCAAATTTGTCCAATAGGTAATTGTAAGATCTCCCTTGTGGAATTTAGTATTATTATCAGGCAGAATCATAGGGATGGCACTAGATTAGGCCTTAAACAATAAGGCAGGTCCCACTGGAATGAATTATATTTGTGAGACAGATTGGCCAGAGATTTACCTAGACCCTGTGTTTGAATTAAAGCCTTGGAAGGCTTTAATCAGCATGCAAATGACTATAACAGTTAAGAGAATTCTTAATGCCTTACGTATACATTTGAAACACCATACACAGGATGAAAACAGAATTCTGAATTGGCCTTTTTATGTAGCTTCTGTGTCTTTAACATATTTAAAAACTAGTATTCATAAAGCAATTATACATTCCATTTATTTGTTGAAGGGGAAGAGAATGTTTTATCCTCTCCATCTCTTAATTTTGAAGCTGGATTTGTGCCACGTGAGGATGCAGGCTGCATTTCATCCAGCAAATTCTGTGATTTTACGTCTGATTGCCCAAATGGAGCATATGAAACCAATTGTGGTGAGTCAGTACTTTAATTACTTTGTCATTTGGCTAAGATTTATGTGTGCAGTGGTCCCTACTTATCCATGGAGGGTACATTCCAAGACCCCCAATGGATGCCTCAAACCACAGATAGTACCGAATCCTGTATACACTGTGTTTTTTTCTATACATATTTATCTGTGAAAGAGTTTAAGTTATAAACTAGGCATAGTAAGAGATGAACAATAATAATAAAATAGAGCAATTATAGCAATGTACTATAATAAAAGTACCTGGATGTGGGTTTTCTCTCTCAAATATCTTACTGTACTTACCCTTCTTGTCATGATATGAGTTGATAAAATTCCTATTGATGAGATGAAGTGAACAGTGTATCTGTGTGACATAGTATTAGGCTACTATTGACCTTGAAAAAAATAATTCCAGTATAGATAACATACAGGGTTATATTAGTTTCAGTTGCACAATATAGTGATTCAAGATTTCCATATGTCACTAGGTGCTCATCCAATAAGTACACTCCTTAATCCCCATCATCTGTTTCACCCGTCTCCCCACGACCTCCCTTCTGATAACTATCAGTTTGTTCTCTGTAGTTAAGAGTCTGTTTCTTGGTTTGTTTCTTTCTCTTTTCATCCCTTTGCTCATTTTCTTTTGTTTCTTAAATTCCACACATGAGTGAAATCATATGGTAATATGTCTTTTTCTGATTGACTTATTTGACTTAGCATTATACTCTCTAGCTTCATCTATGTCATTGAGGGTGACCTAGATAAATGCAAGATTTCATTCCTTTTTATGGCTGAATAAACATAGAACAAATATGAATACAAATATACTACATCTTTTTTATTCATTCATCAATCAATGGACAGTTGGGCTGCTTCCATAGTTTGGCTATTGTAAATAATGTTGCTATAAACCTAGGGGTGGATATATCCCTTCAAATTGGTGTTTTCATATTCTTTGGGTAAATACCCAGTAGTGAGATTACTGGATCGTAGGGTAGTTTTATTTTTACCCTTTGGAGGAACCTCCATACTGTTTTCCACAGTGGCTGCACCAGTTTGCATTCCCACCAGCAGTGTATGAGGGTTCCTTTTTTCTACATCCTCGCCAACACTTGTTTCCTGTGATTTTGATTTTAAGCACTCTAACAGATATGAGGTCATAGTTTTGATTTGCATTTCCCTGATGAGTGACGTTGAACATTTTTCATGTGTCTGTTGGACATCTGGCTGTCTTTGGATAAATGTCTGTTCATGTCTTCTACCCATTTTTTAATTGAATTATTTGGAGGATTTTTGTATGATGTTGAGTGTACTTCATATCTTTTGGATACTAACCTTTTATTGGATATATCATTTGCAAATCTCTTTTCCCATTCAGTAGTTTACCTTTAAGTTTTGTTGATTGTTTTTTTGTTTTTGCTGGGCAGAGACTTATTTTGATGTAATCCCAATTTTCCCATTCAGTAGGATGCACCAAAAGTGATAAGATACCTAGAAATAAAAATAACCAGTGTGAAAGACTTGTACTCTAAAAATTATAAAACATTGATGGAAGAAATTAAAGAAAACACAAAGAAATGGAAAGACATTCTATGTTCATGGATTGGAAGAACAAATATCATTGAAATGTCTATGCTATCCAAAGCAATCTATAGTTTTAATATGGTCCATATCAAGATACCAACAGCATTTTTTTTCAGAACTGGAACCTAAAATCCCAAAATTTATCTGGAACTCCAGGAGACCTCAAATAGCCAAAGCAATTTTGAAAAAGAAAGCTGAAGGTATCACAATTCTGGACTTCAACTTAGGTTACAAAGTTTTAGTAATCAAAACAATATGGTGCCGGCACAAAAATAGACAATAGATCAATGGAACAGAATGGAAAACCGAGAAATAAACCTACAGTTATATGGTTAGTTAATCTTTGATAAAAGGGGCAAAAATATTTAATGGGAAAAAGTCAGTCTCTTCATCAAATTGTGTTGGGAAAACTGGATGGCTACGTGCAGAGGAATGAAACTGAACACTTACTCCATACACAGAAATGAATGCAAAATGGATTAAGGACCTAAATGTGAGACCTGAAACCATAAAAATCCTAGAAAAGACCACAGTCAGGTAATGTCTCTGACATCAGCTGTAGTAACATTTTTCTCGGTATGTCTCCTTAGGCAAGGGAAACAAAAGCAAAAATGAAGTATTAGGACTACGTCAAAATAAAAAGTGTCTGCACAATGAAGGAAACAATCAACAAAATTAAAAGGCAACCTGCTATTGACCTTTTGACTATACATCAGAAAAAACATTATCTGATACTTCCTAACTGGGTGACCTTGGGTAACTGAAACCATGGAAAGCATACCACAGACAAGGGGGAACTAATGTTATGTATTTATTCTCAGCATGTAAAGTGTGCACGACTCAAGTGAATATTGTTTAGTGAAGACAGACAGCCAAAATGGAGACCTCTATACAACTGAAATGACTTGTGCCTGAAAGCAAACCAGATTAGCTTTAAAACAGTAGTGGAAAAAAATGAAGACACCTCTTTAACTTTCAGTTTTGATGTGTTGGCGTATAGAATTTGAAATCAGTGAAAGACAGATCTCAAAAGATAAGCACAGGAATGTGTTAAAGACATTCCTTTATTAAATTCTTTCTGGATATGTAAGAATGCTTTATTACTCTTCTTCTAAGCAATTGCCATTTTAGTCGCAAAGGACTATATAATGCCTAAGAATGTTCTTTCAAACTATAGTGTACCAATAAATAAATTGGTACTAAAACTATAGATCTTGGCTAGTTGTGTAGGTTTTTAAGAGTCTCCTTGAAGTTTTGCCTTTCTAAAAGCAGTACATCTCTTCCTTCTGCATTAAACTTCTATGAGTCTAACGTTATCCTACCATCCTTGGAAAATTATTAAAGAAGGAAAAGAAGGGGATGGTGTTGGTGTGACAGTCTTTGCATTGTATTTAAAGAAACTCCTATTGCAAGGGTGCCTGGGTGGCTCAGTCGGCTATGCGTCTGCCTTCGGCCTAAGTCATGATCTCACAGTTCATGGGTTCAAGCCCCGGATGGGACTCTCTGCTGTCAGCGCAGAGCCTGTTTCAGGTCCTCTGTCTCTGTCTCTGTCTCTGTCTCTCTCTCTCTCTGCCCCTCCTCTGCTCACACTCTCCCTCTCTCTCAAAAAATAAGTGTTAAAAACATGTAAAAGAAACCGTTGAAGACAATGAAGTCAGGTAAGAGGGAAGGTTATAAGAATATCACCTTCTGTTGGTCACTCATACCTAAAATGAAACTCCAGTAGTTTTCAGTCAAGACAGTGAAAAAGCATGGGCATTTTTATGAGGCTTGGTGGAGCATCCAGTTGAAAAGACTCTTCCAACAATCCATGTAGAATATAGATCAGGTTGATGAGGAAAATCAGGGGCGTTGTTGGGTTCTGGTACATTGGCAAGGCAGCTGTACTATGACTCATCACCCACTTATACTGAGCATCTATTCTATACCAAGAGATTCCCTAAAAAAAACATGTGATGATTTCCCTCAAGAAGCTTCGTCCATTGGCTAAGAAATGCATTATGTATACTAGTGTTGCAGTATAATTAGATGTATAAATAAAGTTCCGTTACAACTCTAAGGATTAGAGAACATATTCTTTAGAAGGTAGATCATTTCTCAGCAGAAATTTCTTAAAATGTTTTATCTTGCTCTATCAGAAGAACTGCCCACTGAAAATTTCTTCTGGGGAGTAACATTTGTAAGCCTGTCTGAATACATTAAGCCTGAATACATGTTACCAAAGGTACATGGTTTAAGAACTTTTTCTATATGGATTCCTGTAATCATGAAAACAAATCTAAGAGGTCACTATTATTAGCCTCATTTTACAGACTTTCTTAGTGTCCATTCAAGGGACAGAAACCACACTAGTAATTTGAACAAGGAAAGTGGCATGAAAGGAATTATTTATTTTTTCTTAAATGTTTTATTTACTTTTTTAAAAGAGAGAGACAGACAGCGTGAGCAGGGGAAGGTCAGAGAGAGAGACACAGAATCAGAATCAGGCTCCAGGCTCTGAGCTAGCTGTCAGCACAGAGCCCGACACAGGGCTCGAACCCACGAACCTGGAGATCATGACCTGAGCCGAAGTCGGACGCTCAACTGACTGAGCCACCCAGGTGCCCCAGGAATTATTATGTAACTTAAAAAAGTGGTTGCCTACATCAAGAGAGAAAAGAGAACAATAAAGAAGAAAGGACCGGCGAATGCCTCTGGTGCTGAGACAGAGAATCCAAGGAAGGAAAGAATTGAATGAGTGCACCCTCCCCCATCCCAACAGTGACATTTATACTTTATTGGAGAGGGTGTTCCTGGGAACTTTAGAAAGTAGAGAGATTTGCTGGGATGTTGTGGGCTAGATTTGGTTAACAGCTGGTAGGCCAAGGGAGAAATTATCCACCAAGATGCCTGCAAAACTCACTGAAGAATGACTATAAGGGGGTCATTTTAAATTGCAGGAAGTCATGGGGGAAAAACAAAAACAAACAAACAAAATCCCCAAAGTACATAGAACCAAATAGAGAAGCTTCTTACCCTACTATGCTTTGTGGTATCCATCCTGTGCTGTCTGCTCAAAAAGCCAAACATTATATGAGTGATTCAAAAGAGAAACATTTACAAAGTCCAGGAGGGCAAGGAAGCGTGTATTTGGAACTGAGGCTAATAAATTTATGATGCACATACTTGCCTAATGTTGCCGGGTCTGTAAATGGTGAAACCTCATAGTGAATGTAGGCAGTCAGCCTCCAAACCCCACACTTTTAAGAAAAATTTGTTTTAATGTTTATTTTTGAGAGGTGTGGGGGGGGGGTCAGAGAGAGAGAGGGAGACACAGAACCTGAAGCAGGCTCCAGACTCTGAGCCGCCAGCACAGAGCCCAAGGAGGGACTCAAACTCACGAACTGTGAGATCACGACCTGAGCCGAAGTTGGATGCTCAACCAAGTGAGCCACCCAGGCGCCCCCAAGCCCCACACTCTTAACTACACATCATACAGGCTTTCTATCCTTTCAAAGACATCATTAAAATGAAACTGGTACTTTTCAGAAATGAATGGTTGCCCTTATATTCACCTTGAGCAATTAGAATTATGAAGCCAGTGATAAAGACTTCACTTTAGGAGGAAACATCCTGCCCTCAGGCCCCTAGGATGTCAAATGGTCATTTTCCAAAGGTCATTTACCACTGGAATGGTAAATGCTGACTACAACTCTAATGTTCTTTTTTCCCCCTTCAGTTTTATGTTGAAATAATTGACATGCATCATTGTGTAAGTTTAAAGTGTAGAGCATGATGGCCGCTTGATTTTCATATATTGTGAACTGATTACCACAGTAAGTTCAGTGAACATCCATCTTCTTATACAGATGCAGAAAACAGAAGAAAGACAAACCATTTTCTCTTTGTGATAAAAAGGCTTAGGGGTCACTTTCCTAACGACCTCTCTCTATATCATATGACAGTGTTAGATATGGTCATCATTTTGTACCTTAGATTCCTAGTAGTTACCTATCTTATAACCAGAAGTTTGTTGCTTTGGACTACCTTCTTCCACTTCTCCTCCCATCCTCCATCTCTGGGAGCCACAAGTCTAATCTCTTTATCTATGAGTTTGTTTGTTTTGGATTCTACATCTAAGTGCTGTCATACAGTATTCCCCTGTCTGACTTATTTCACTGAGCATAATGTCTTCAATGTCTTCTCCATCCACGTTATTGCAAATGATAGGATTTCTTTCTTTTTTTTGGTTCTGAATGAATAACATTCCATTATATATGTGTATATGTGTGTGTATATATGTATGTATATCACAATTTCTTTTTTGTGACTGAGACACCCAACTTCTTTTTAAAAAAAATTTTTTTAATGTTTGTTTATTTTTGAGACAGAGAGAGCACAAGTGGGGGAGGGGTAGAGAGAGAAGGGGAGACACAGAATCTGAAGCAAGCTCCAGCAAGCTGTTAGTACAGAGCCCAACACAGGGCTTGAACTCACAAACTGAGATCATGACCTGAGCCAAAGTCAGATGCTTAACCAACTGAGCCACCCAGGGCCCCCTGTTCTCTGCCCTTTTTTTAATCGATTATTTGTTTTTTTGCCCTTGAGTTCTATGAGTTCTTTATATTTTGTATGTTAACTCCTTAGGAGAGAAACAGTTTACAAATATGTTTTTTTTTTTTTTTTGCCCCTATTTCGCAGGTAGTCTTTTCAGTCTGTTGATGGTTTTGTTAGGTGTGCAGATTTTTAGTTTAGTCCTACTACATTATTTTTGACTTTGTTGCTTGTGTAATGTGTCATATCCAAAAAATTATCACCAAGATCCATGTCAAGAAAATTAAGTTCTATGATTTATTTTAGGAGTTTCATGGTTTCAGGTCTCATATTTAAGTCTTAGTCCATTTTGAGTTAATTTTTGTGAGTGATGTAAGATATGGGTCCAAGTTTCATCTTTGTACGTGTGAATATCCACTTACCCTAGCATCATTTATTGGAGATATTGTCTTTTTTTCATTGGGTGTTCTTGTCTTCCTTGTCAATATTAGTTGCCTCTATGGTTGAGTTGATTTCTGAGTTTTCTGTTCTTTCCATTTGTTTCTTTGTTATTATTGCCAGTACCGTATTGTTTTGGTGATTTTAGCTTGAAATCAGGAAGTTTGATGCCTCCTCTTTTGCTCTTTTTCAAGATTGTTTTGCCTATTTGGGTTTTGTTTTTTTTGGCTTCTATTTTAGGGATGTTTTTCCTACTTCTGTAAAAAAAAAAAAGGCTGTTTTCCTATTTCTGTAAAAAAAAAGGGGTTTATATTAAATCTATAGATGACTTTTGGCAGTATTGACATTTTAGTAGTATTAACTTTTATAATACACATTTTCATTTTTTGTGTCTCCCTCAATTGCTTTCATCAGTGTCTTAAACTTTTCAGAGTAGAGACCTTTCACCTTCTCAGTTAAATTTGTTCCTAAGTATTTTATTGTTTTTGGTGCAGTTGTAAAATAGGATTCATTTCTTTATTTTTCAGAAAATTTGTTGTAAGTGTACAGAAACTCTATTGACTTTTTCTTTTAAGTTTATTTATTTATTTTGAGAGAGAGTAGTGCACAGATGGAGGAGGGGTAGAGAGAAGGGGAGAGAGAATCCTAAGCAGGCTCTGAGCTGTCAGTGCAGAGCCTGACACAGGGCTAGAACTCAGGAACCAAGAGATCATGTCCTGAGCTGAAATCAAGAATCAGATGCTTAATCTACTGAACCATCCAGGTGCCCTCAATTGACTTTTATTTTTTTTTATTTATTTTTTTTTACAAATAGTTTATTGTCAAATTAGTTTCCACATAACACTCAGTGCTCATCCCCAAAGTGCCCTCCTCCATGCCCATCCCCCCCTCCCCCCCACATCCATCAGTCCTCAGTTTTTGTCAGCATTCAAGAGTCTCTCATGGTTTGCCTCTCTCCCTTTCCCCCACCATTTCCGCCCTTCTTCTCCCCCTTGTTCCTCCGTCAAGTTCCTCCTAATCCTCCTATACGTGCAAACATATGATATTTGTCCTTCTCTGCCTGACTTATTTCGCTCAGCATAACACCCTCAAGGTCCATCCATGTTGCTACACATGGCCAGATTTCATTGTTTCTCATTGCCATGTAGTATTCCATGGTATAGATAAACCACATCTTCTTGATCCATTCATCTGTTGATGGACACTTAGGCTCTTTCCATGTTTTAGCTATTGTGGAGAGTGCTGCTATGAACATTGGGGTACATGTGCTCCTATGCCTCAGCATTTCTGTATCCCTTGGGTAAATTCCTAGCAGTGCTATTGCTGGGTCATAGGGGAGTTCTATTGTTAGTTTCCTGAGGAACCTCCACACTGTTTTCCAGAGGGGCTGTACCAGTTTACATTCCCACCAACAGTGTAGGAGGGTGCCCGTTTCTCCACATCCTCGCCAGCATCTAGAGTTCTCTGATTTGCTCATTTTAGCCACTCTGACTGGCGTGAGGTGGTATCTCAGTGTGGTTTTGATTTGTATTTCCCTGATGAGGAGGGATGCTGAGCATCGTTTCATGTGTCTGTTGGCCATCTGGATGTCCTCTTTGGAGAAGTGTCTGTTCATGTCTTCTGCCCATTTCTTCACTGGGTTGTTTGTTTTTCGGGCGTGTAGTTTGGTGAGTTCCTTATAGATTCTGGATATTAACCCTTTATCTGATATGTCATTTGCAACTATCTTTTCCCATTCCGTTGGTTGCCTATTAATTTTCTGGGTTGTTTCCTTGGCTGTGCAGAAGCTTTTAATCTTGATGAGGTCCCAACAGTTTATTTTTGCTCTTGATTCCCTTGCTTTTGGGGATGTGTCAAGTAAGAAGTTGCTGCGGTGGAGGTCAAGGAGGTTGTTTCCTGCTTTCTCCTCTAGGGTGTTGATAGTTTCCTGTCTCACGTTCAGGTCCTTTATCCATTTTGAGTTGATTTTTGTGCATGGTGTGAGAAAATGATCTAGTTTCATTCTTCTGCATGTTGCTGTCCAGTTCTCCCAACACCATCTGTTAAAAAGGCTGTCTTTTTTCCATTGGATATTCTTTCCTGCTTTGTCAAAGATCAGTTGGCTGTATACTTTTGGGTCCACTTCTGAGTTCTCAATTCTGTTCCATTGGTCTATGTGTCTGTTTTTGTGCCAATACCATACTGTCTTGAGGATGACAGCTTTGTAGTAGAGGCTGAAGTCTGGGATGGTGATACCTCCCGTTTTGGTTTTATTTTTCAGTATTACTTTGGCTATTCGGGGTCTTTTGTGGTTCCATACAAATTTTTGGATAGTTTGTTCTAGTTTTGAGAAGTATGCTGGTGCAATTTTGATTGGAATTGCATTGAATGTGTAGAGTGCTTTAGGTAGTAATGACATCTTAACTATATTTATTCTTCCTATCCATGAGCATGGAATGTTTTTCCCCTCAATTGACTTTTAAAGTATACTGCTTTTGTATCCTGCAACTTTACTGAATTTGTTGGTTGGCCTAACATGTTTTTAGTTGAGTTTTTAGAATTTCTCTATATAAAAACATGTCATCTGCAAATAGACACCATTCATCTTCGTTTTGAATTCTGATGCCTTTTATTTCTTTTTCTTGACTGATTGTCCCAGCTAAGACTTTTAGTACTATGTTGAATCAGAGTGCTGAGAATAGGTACCTTGACTTGTTCCTGATCTTGGAGGAAGAGCTTTCAACCTTTTGCCATTAAAGATGATGTTAGATGTGGGTTTTTCATATATGTCTTTTATTATAGTGAGATATGTTACTTCTAGCCTAATTTGTTAAATGTTTTTATCATGAATGACTGTTGAATTTTGTCAAATAACTTTTTCTGTGTCTACAGAATGATCATATGAGTTTTTTCCTTCTTTCTATTAATGTGATGTATCACTTGGATTCATTTCCATATTTTGAACCATCCTTTCTGGGATAAATTCTACTTGATCATGGTGAAGGATCCTTTTAATAGGCTTCTGAATTAAGTGTATAAATACTAGTGTATTTTGTTAAGAAATTTTGCATCTGTATTCATCAGGATATTGGCTTGTAGTTTTTTTTTCTTTTCTTTTTTTTTTTTCGGGTAGTTCTTTTCTGATTTTGTTATCAGGATAGTGCTGGCCTCCTAAAATGAGCTTAGAAGTGTTGCATCATCAGTGATTTCATGGAAGAGTTTGAGAAGAATTGATGTAAATTCTTTCTTAAATGTTTGGTAAAAATCACCAGTGAAGCCATTTGGTCCTAGACCTTTCTTCTTTCAGGCATTTTTTTTCATTCCACAAATATTTATTGAGAACTTTTTATGTGCTACGAGTGAGCATTGGCCAAATGACAAAAATTCTTTGTCCTAGTGGAATTTACATTTAAGAAGTGGAATAAAGGGACACCTGGGTGGCTCAGTCAGTTAAGCATCCGACTTCTGCACAGTTCATGATCTCACAGTTGATGGGTTTGAGCCCTTTATAGGACTCTCTGCTGTCAGCGCAGAGCCCACTTCAGATCCTCTGTCTCCCTCTCTCTGCCCCTCCCCCCTCTCTCACAAAAATAAATAAATATTAAAAAAAAGTGGAATGTAGAAAACATACAAGAGAAATAAGTAAAATGTTTACCGTGTGAGGAAAATAAATCAGGTAATGGTAATGGGAGATGCTCATGTGGGGAGGGAGATTGCAACTTAAAAAAATCATTTATTTTTTAAGTTCTATTAAAATTAACATAGAGTGTTATATTAGTTTCAAGTGTACAATATAATGATTCAGCAATTCTAGGCATTACTCAGTGATCATCACGATGAGTGTTCTCTTCTAGAATTTTTATGGTTTCAAGTCTCCCAGTTAGGACCTTAGTCCATTTTGAGTTTATTTTTGTGTAAAGTATAGGAAAGTGGTCCAGTTTCATTTGCTTGCAGGTGGCTGTCCAGTCTTCCCAGCACCATTTCTTTAAGAGACTGTCTTTTTCCTATTGCACATTCCTGCCTCCCTTGTTGAAAGTTAATTGACCTTATGGCTGTGGGTTTATTTCTGGGCTCTCTGTTCTGTTCTTTCGATCTGTGTGTCTATTTTTGTGCCATCACCATGCTGTTTTGATGACTATAGCTTTGTAGCATAAATTGAAATCTGAGATTGTGCTGCTTCTAGTTTTTTGTTTTCAAGATTGCTTTGGCTCTTTGGGGTCTTTTGTGGCTCCATACAAATTTTAGGATGGCCTGCGCTAGTTCTGTGAAAAATGCTGTTGGTATTTTGATAGAGATTTCATTAAGTCTGTGGATTGCCTGGGTAGCATGGTCACTTTAACATATTTATTCTCCTTTGGGGCATTTTTTGATTACTGATTCAGTCCTCTTACTAGGAAATGGTCTAGTCAGGTTTTCTGCTTTTTCCTGAGTCAGTCTTGGTAATTTGTGTGTTTCAAATAATTTTCTCATTTCTTCTAGGTTGTCCATTTGTGTTTTTGTTTTTTTTGTTTTTTTTTGGTGTATAGTTGTTTATACCAGCCACTTATCATCTTTTATATTTCTGTGGTGTCACCTGTCCTGTGCTTTTTACTTTTATAACTTTAGTAATTTGTTTCTTTCCCTTTTTCCTTGCTTAGTGTATGTAAGGATTTGCCAATTATGTGTATCTTCAAGAACTCACTCTTAGTTTGGTTACTCTTTTCTGTTGTTTTTCTATTCTCTGTTTCAGTTTTGTTTACTCTAATTTTTATTTCTCCTGCTACCTTTGAGCTCAGTTCTACTTCTAGTTCCTTAAGGCATGGAGTTAGGTTACTTATTTAGGATCTTTTTGCTTCTTAATGTAGGTTAATTACTATAAACTTCCTTGTTAGAATTGCTTTTATTACACCCCACATGTTCTGGTATGTTGTATTTTCATTTTTTGTCTGTCTCAAAAAAACCTTTTTTTATATTTCTCCTTTAGCTTTTAATTTGATCACATGGTTTTTAGGCCAGTGTTGTCTAACTTACATGTGCTCGTGAATTTTCCAGTTTTCCTGTGAGTGTTGATTTCTAGTTTCATGCCATTGAGGTCAAAAAAGATATTTGGTGTGATTTCAGTCTTCCTGGGTTTGCCAAGACTTGTTTTGTGGCATAACAAGTGGTCTGTCCTAAAAAGCAATCCCTGTGTGCTTGAGAAAAATATCTGTTCTTGCTATTGTTGATGAGAATGTTCTGTATATGTGTCAGGTTGATTTGGTCTGTAGTGTTTTTCAGATCCACTGTTTGCCGGTTGGTTCTCTGGATGATCTGTCCCTTGTAATACGGTTTATTTCTCCTTTTAGCTTTGAGAGGTTTTGCCTTATGTATTCAGGAGCTCCAATGTAATGCACAGAGTGTTTATAATAGTTATGTCTTATTAATATATGACCCCTTTATCATTATATAATAACATTCTTTGTCTATTTTATTATTTTTAATTTAGAGTTTATTTTATCTGGTGTAAGTAAAAGCTACTGCTCCTGGCTTGTTTTGGTTACCATTTGCTAGAAATTCTTTTTTCATCCTTTAGTCTTAGTCTTTGTGTCTTTGAGGGTAAAGTGAGTCTTTTTTTTTTTTTTTTTTTTAGGCAGCATAATGTTGGGTCTTGTTTTTTAATCCATTCATGCGTTTTGTGCCATTTAATTGGAGAAATCTGTTTACAACTAAAGTATTTATAGGTGAGGACTTAATATTGCCTTGGTTCGTTAACAGTTGGTTCATTTTCTGGTTGTGTAGTAGGTACATTATTTCTTAATTAAACCGGCTACGTTTTTGTGTGTGTTTTGATGCCTGTTGGTATCAGTATGCTTTGGGTTCCTACCAAGAATTATGTAATTACTATGGGATTTTCCTGGTAGTTACCATGAGGCTTACATAAAATATAGAATACACCTCATTTTTTTTAAAAAAAGTGTATATTTATTTTGAGAGAGAGAGAGCACGAACAGGGGAGGGGCAGAGAAAGGGAGAATCTCAGGCAGGCTCTGTGCTATCAGGGTAGAGCCCAAAGCAGGGCAAGAACTCAAAAAGCATGAGATCATGACCTGAGCTGACTTCAAGAGCCAGATGCTTAACCAACTGAGCCACCCAGGAGTTCCTAACATCTCATTTTAAAATGGTAACAACCAATAAAATTTATAAACTTTACACTTTTACTCCCTCTCTTCCTTTTTGGATACTGCTGGTATAATGTACATATTTTTACATTGCATAATTAGTAACAGATTATAGTTATGGTTATTTTTACTACATATTTTTGAAACTTAAGCTAGAGTTTTAAGCGAATTCACGACCACTGTTACCATATTGCAGACTCTATAACTGTACATTTCCTATTACCAGTGAGATTAGCACTGTCTTTTTATAAAGCTTTATGATGTTAACTGATGTTCTTTTACTTTTACTCAAAGAACTTCCTTTAGCATTTCTGGTAAGGTAAATATATGTGTGGAAGATTCCCAGGTGTTTGAGCCTGTAGTTTCTCTGCAATCCCAGTACAGGTGTGAGGTCGGAGTAGGGCTCCCGCAAAGCACCTCCAGTGCTGAGTTGGGAAGTGAGTTGGGCTCTCTTTTTGAGGAACCACAGGCTCAGGGGAGACTTTTGGATGGTGGTATTCTGGCTTAGGAGCAGTGTGGTCAGTGTATAGCTCTCTCTCTCTTTTCTTGCAGCCTGTCTTAGTCTCTGAGGGGCAGGGAGCGCTTCAGCCTCACTCTGTTGTTCTGTGATTCTCTCAGTGGTGTTTTGTTCTTTATTTCTTTTTAACTGTATTTGTTTGAGAGAGAGAGAGAGAATGCGAGCACATGAGCAGGACAGGGGCAGAGAGAGAGGGAGAGAGAGGATCCCAAGCAGACTCACCTCTGAGCTGCTGGGAGCCGCACTGGCCTTGCTGGATGACAGTCACAGCGAGGAAATGGCAGTGTTTGCAGCTCCTGCCATGAGAAACGAAAACTGGTGTCTCCTTCTGCTACTTCTGGCTCATGTTGGAAATGTGGCTACTGGTATTGACCAGGCCTCACAATATTCCAGATCAGAACGATATTCCCCACACAGATTCCTCATAAGGAAAAGCATATTCCTGACTTTTCAAAAGAGACTTCAGATGAAAGCATTGTGGATGATTGTCAAAAGGCTCTTCCTATGGGCCTTGCAGATCCAAGACTTACATAATAAAGGGGGTAAAGAACATAAGAGTTACAATTGAATCTGGCTCTGAGACAAGGAGCCTAATTTAGAGTTAAGGACAGACATCCACTCCCACCCAATTGTTTCTGCTTGGAGCACCAACCCCCCCCCCCAAGGCATTTGTGATCAATATTTGGAGTGACTTATTCTGGCCTTGAAAATGCTGATTGCACCCTGTGAAGGAACCTATTGAAGAACTTCTTCTTTTGTGATTATGGGAGCAAACACTGTGTTTCCTGAAAGACCTGTTTTTCTTGATACTTTGCCTTAAACAAACAAGCTGTTGACCCCTGCCCACAAAGAACTAACTTCACCCTTTTTATGCTAAAAAAACATTGTCTTGTATGCTAAAGATACCTTCCTTCCCCATAGGATAAGCATCTAAATCCCCACCTCAGTTACTGTTGATAAAGGTATGCAGGAGTCTTCTACAAATCTATGTTCCAGGAAATTCTTACATATCAAAGAAGTTTGTCATCAGAAATCATTGTCTAAGGCAAATGCCACTTCTGTGCCGTCCCCCAAACACTTAATTATAAAATAAAGTTGAGCCCCAGTCAGAGTGGAGATGCCTGCCTGGTGACCAGAAAGAATCTCGGGGCTCTCACTCTCTCCCTCAACAACACCATCCATCCTTCAGAGACCCTGGACCCGGCTGGAGCCGGCCTCCCACACTGAGCCACCAGGTGCCCCGTTGAATAGTTGGTAGTTGTAAATCTTATGAAGAAAGTGAAGTAAGGAATAACCAATGTTGCCACCTTGATGATGTCATTCCTTATTTTTTTTAAATAAAAGAATACTTTATCCTCTAGTAATTATTTAATCACATTACATTTCATAAGATAGTTTTATAGACAAGAAAAGAGCATAGGAGACCACAGTTTGGCAATGGCTCCACGACCTAGTGAATTGAGTTAAAAAATTAGTAAATGAACTCCAGATTTCTAGCGTCTTTATTTTCATTTCTTTGCCTGCTTTGTTTTTGCACAGTGAATTTTATACTGTGAATCTGTTTATTTATAGAAATTCTTTACCCCATGTGTTTGAATCTGTGCATTAAAAATTCTGGTGCTGAGTTGAGATGAGGTAAAGACATTAAAAAATTTAGGGGAGTAAGAGCGGATAGAAGTCTTTTGTCTTCTTTGCAGCAAAAGGAGAGAGGGAGGCCAGGGACTTGAGGCGGAGAGGCTGGCACCGGGCTGACCTGAGTATCAGTTACCCCATAGAGAACTTAATTGCTTGACAAAACAGGCCTTTCCTGTGAGGAGAAAAATACAATACCACCCTTAGGATTTCTCTTCATAAACATAAAACCTCCTTAAAAGGAATATTGGAATTCTAGAATTTCAGATACTTAATATTTTAATGCAGTTTATTCTAATTTTCTCATTTTTATAAGCATCTCTAACCCAATTTGATTTTTCTTTTCTTTTTCTTTTTTTTGAAGAGACCCATTATGACTTACTTCAAAAGGATTATTAAACTTCAATGAATTTAGGTTTTTGGTGCCTTCAAAAACTCTTCAAACTTTTTAGAAAAAAAATACCAAATATATGTTTTAACTCAATTTTGGTAAGGGAACAAAGTTAGTGTTTTTGTTTTTTTTTTAAGGTTGCGAATGTGTAGAGGTTATGGCATTTTGCAGATTATTGATAATCTTGGATCATTTAATGGAATGTTTCCTTGTTTATATTATAATACAAAATTATAAGTCTTCGATTACAATGTAAGTATACTTTATGAAGCCTGCCTTTCTGCCTTCCTGCCCCCTTTTTTTTTGGCCTAGGGGTTAAAAAACAGTCATACTAGCAAAGTTGGAAGAGCTCTAGTTTCTTTGTGCTTGAAGTACATTTTGAAATTTGCTTTTCCTTCTCTCATGGTCATGAGGGTACTCTTCAGAAGCTTCGATTTTTGTGAACAAATGTTAGCTTTCTCAAAGACTAAAATAGGTAACGTTACTTTACATAGATCTTGCTTTAGCTCTGGAAAGTAATTTATAGCCTGGAAAGTGAAGATATCATGTATATAGCATCAGTGGTATGTTTCCTCAAGTCCACATTGTATCCAAAGGACATATATAAGTCATTTTGTTCCAGTGTACATTATGTAATATAAATGAGAAAGCCAAAATTTCATAAACAACTCCGTATATAGCAAAGATAATTTAATATTCCAAACAATATTTTTGAGCACTGCTAATTTATTTTTGCCTACAAACTGTTTGATCAAGTGAGATTTTGTTTGGTTTTGTTTTCAAAGATCTAAACCATTTCTCATTTTATACTTTCTGTCTGCTCACAGGAAAACCACCTAAGTCGATATTTAGTATTTGAATTCAGTAGAGGCTAAGCAAAGTCAGGTTGAGCAGGATGGGAAAAAGGAATGATTTATGATTTTTCTGACTTGCTTTTTTCATATTTAAATACCAGTTGTATATTTTCTCCAAACTACTATATCTTAAAATGTAGAAATGTTGGTTGGCACCTCTGCAGCTGAGATATAAAATAGAGCCATAATGAGATTATGTGTTGGTGTTTCAGAAGCCAGCTCTGTGTGTTTTCAGTAATTCGTTACACTCCAGTAGTAACTGCTGTACTGTGCTTTGAGATTTAGGAATTTCTTTTATCTCATACATGCATTGGAAGAATGCTTGAATTACCCATAGCTATGTTTCTTTTGCTGTGTATTTATTGAGAATGTGTGTGTGTATCTAATTAGGGCTGTGCTTTTTCTGCATGTATTCTGAAAAAATGTTTTGAGAAGGTGTTTTTTGTGAGATTTGACATATTTAAACTTACTGAATTAAAGGCTTTCTAAAATACACCTCACTGTATAACTACAAACTGCTTTTTGTTTTAATAGAAGATAGAAATGAAGCTACTGTTTTCTCTTTTCCAGCTCAGCTATTTTCTGTGGGCCCAGCTACAAAATAAACCTAAATTTGCTAATTATTGAACATCTGATTTTTTTTATCAAGTGTATATTAGTAAATAAATCCTCGTAGGAAAAAAGGATATCCATTTATCTTTTTCTTATTAAATAGGACTTTGCATTGTTTTATTCATATTGTCCTCAAATTATAATTTAGACACTGTTTTGCACTCAAAAAACACACTTACCTAGACAGAGGTGATAGTGAAAGACTGAAATGAGAAATTGTTGAGGTAAAGGCCCATCACTCCTGTGACATAAAAGCAGTAAGTGGAGAAAAGTCTATTCATTTTCATTTACGGAGCCGCTGATCACGGGAGGGCTTGGCGTGGGGTGTAGATATTTTTGTAGAGAAGTAAAATCTGGTAAATGACCCATGATATTTTGAACAATCTTTGCTGCAGATAATTATGTCATTAGATTAGAGAAATTCAGGACAGCAGAGTTAAAATAATTAAATAGATAGTAAAGTACATGATAAAGAGTTGAGACCAAAGGAAAAAAAAAAGGGGTTTTCTTTCTCACTTGAAAATTCTCTTGAGAATAAAATCTGTATTTAATAAGAAAGTATTTTTCTATGATTATTTAAGATTAAATTTCAATAAATTATGTTATTAGGGATGTCTATGAAGAGAGTAGATTTTTTTTTTTTCTGTCATTACTTTGAGCTCCTTTGGATTTTACTCTTCAGCATGATCATTGTTCTTCACTCTGGAAATTATAAGTTAGAAATACAATTGGTATTTTTTTGCTTATATGTCAAAACTTCTTGAGTCCTTTTCTCCCTAAGTATTGCTCTTGTCCATTTTATTTCTATTTTCATACTAGCAATGTGTGTGATGAGAAACCTAAAAATGGATAATGATCCTTCCCTATTCAATACCATTGTTATCTTAGCAATGGGTGACCCCTTGCCTGGTAGAACTTTATAACTATAGACAGTGAAATTTACATTTCCTTCCAGTGTTAACATAAACCTCTCTCTTTGGGATAGAGCTTTAAAGACACTTGACAGAGGTACCTGGGTGGCTCAGTCACCTAAGCCTCCGACCTCGGCTCAGGTCATGATCTCACAATCTGTGGGTTCAAGCCCCACATCAGGCTCTAAGCTGACAGCTCAGAGCCTGGAGCCTGCTTCGGATTCTGTGTCTCCATCTCTCACTGCCCTTCCCCGTCTCATGCTCTCTCTCTGTCTCAAAAATAAATAAAAAAAAATTAAGAAATTAGAAAAATAAAGACACTTGACAGCTCTAGCTGGGGTATGGATTTAAAATTGCCTAAAGATACCACATGATAATAATATAAATACCAACACACAGTTATAAAGCCCTTATTTTGTACCTGACATTGTTTGAAATGTATTTATATCTACTAATTAACTTACAGTTAGGAAAAGTAAGGCGTAAAGAGAATGAATGTCATGGGACTTTTTACACAGTTACTGGAGGGTAAGGTGGGAGTATGAAATGGATGTTAATGTTGCTTTTCACTTCACAAAATCTTCCAGGACAATTAAATTTGTATGGTTCACAAACAGTGTAAACCTCTACACATCCATGGACTTTAATTTAGTTAAATTAATTTATTTTGCTACTTTCTCTGCTGTGCACCTTTTTATTTCTGATTTAATTAACAAAATTAATTTGTGTTAATAAATGTTATCATACATACACATTCTTGAAAGACGCTGTTAAAGGCCATTTAACTAGGAAAGTGAGAGACCTAGTATCTACCTTCCTCCCTCCCTTCTATCCTTTCTCTTCTCCTCCCTTCATCTTTTTTTTAATGTTTTATTTATTTCTGAGGGAGAGAGAGAAACAGAGAGACAGAGAGAGAGAGAGACACTGTGAGCAGGGGAGGGTCAGAGAGAGAGGGAGTCACAGAATCCGAAACAGGCTCCAGGCTCTGAGCTGTCAGCACAGAGCCTGACGCGGGGCTCGAACCCCTGAACCATGAGATCACGACCTGAGCCAAAGTCGGATGCTTAACCGACCAAGCCACCCAGGCGCCCCTCTCTTGCCTTCATCTTAAGAAGGAAATCTAACCCTTCCAGTGTGCCCCTCAAGATCCTATTTATCTATTTGCCTTTATTTTTATCTTTTTAATATAATTTATTGCCAAATTGGCTAACATACGGTGTGTATAGTGTGCTCTTGTTTTGGCGGGTAGATTCCCATGGTTCCTCACTTACACAGAGTACCCAGTGCTCATCTCAACGAGTGCCCTCCTCAGTGCCCATCACCCGTGTTCCCCTCTCCCCCGTCCCCTCATCCACCATCAGTTTGTTCTCTGTATTTAAGAGTCTCTTATGGTTTGCCTCCCTCCCTCTCTGTTTGTAACGTTTTTTCCTTCCCATTCCCTTCCCCCATGGTCTTCTGTTAAGTTTCTCAAGATCCACATATGAGTGAAAACATATGATATCTGTCTTACTCTGACTTATTTCACTCAACATACTACCTTCCAGTTCCATCCATGTTGCTGCAAGTGGCATGATTTCATTCTTACTCACTGCCAAGTAGTATTCCATTGTATATATAAACCACATCTTCTTTATCCATTCATCAGTGGATGGACATTTAGGCTCTTTCCATCATTTGGCTATTGTTAAAAGCACTACTATAAACATTGGGGTGCATGTGCCCCCATGAATCAGCACTCCTTTATCTTTTGGATAAATTCCTAGTAGTGCTATTGCTGGGTCATAGTGTAGTTCTATTTTTAATTTTTTGAGGAACCTCTACACTGTTTTACAGAGAAGATACACCAGTTTGCATTCCCACCAACAGTGCAAGAGGGTTTCCATTTCTTCTTCACACCTATGGGCTTTTAAAAGGAAGGCTTTTAAATAGGCTAATATATCTTAATTTCCACTGACTATATTTCAAGAGCATTTGAACATTTCTGTCATTTTGCTAGATGGCATAGAAAAGAATTTTTCCCTTAGGGAAAAAGAATCTAGTGAGAGAATCTAAACACATGTGCATAAAAGAAGCCATAATAATCTCTTACCCTTCAAATATAATTGTTAATAATAATAATAAGCTTTTTGGTACCTGCTAAAAGAAATTATGTAGAGCATGCAAAGATGTGAAGATAAAAAATGTACACAAAAATGTAATGAATAGAAAAATCTAGTTCTGTTCCATTGACAATAAAAGGTGGACTGGGATAGGAATCTTTAAGGGTCTAAGAAAAGGATCACGAGGGGGTATTAATGAAAAGTCTGGGAATAAAGACACTTTTGACATTATTTGGAAATTCCATAAGGCACAGAAGAATCGGCTAGAAGCATGGTTTGCAGTTGGAGAATTGAGTTGTTGCTAAAAACGAAAGTGCGGCAGGTTGGCTAGAGAAGGCTTACCTGAGAAGTTCATTTTACATCACTGTGGGAAAGGAGTGGGTACTTAAGGAGGGGGCCTGGAGAGGTAGGGTCATAATAGGAAGCAGGTGTAATGAAACTCTTGTCCTCAGGGCCACTTCATTCAATAAATATTTATCAAGCCCTATACTTGGATCTATAGCTGTTTACAGGGTGAACAAGGCATATGTGGTTTCTCACTTCATAGAGATTGCAGTCTATACCAATACATACATAATTCCAATTTTGATGCACAGTGTGTAAGGTTACAGAGTGGCCTGTGAAAGTTATAGATTACTCTATGATTAGTTCTGGTGTGGAGATAGCATGATTTAAAAATGCATTAATATTTCCTCTTTTTTTAATTAGACATTTTAAGACATTTATTTATTTATTTTGTGAGACAGAGAATGAGTGGGGGAAAGGCAGACAGAGAGGGAGAGAGAGAATCCCAAGCAGGCTCTGCAGCTGTCCGCGCAGAGCCCAACATGGGGCTCCGAGTCGCAAATTGTGAGATCATGACCTGAGCCAAAACCAAGAGTCAGATGCTTAACTAACTGAGCCACCCAGGCACCCATAATTATGACTTTTTTGGAGCAGTTTTAGGTTCAGAGTGAAACTGAGGGCAAGGTATAGGGATCTCCTATACAGCTCCAGTCCTGACACACGCAGAACTTCCCAGTTACCAACATCCCCAACCTGACAGGAGCATTTGTCACAACTGATGAGCCTACTTTAACACATCATGTCATCCAAAGTGCATGGCATACCTCAAGGTTCACTCTTGGTGCTGTACGTTCTGTGGCTTTGGACAAATGTACAGCAACATGTGTCCATCATTAGGGTGTCATACAGAATATTTTCCTGCCCTCAAAGTCCTCCATGCTCTGCTTGTTCCTCCCTGCCCTGCCCCCAACCATTGGCAACCACTGATCTTTTTACTGTCTACATACTCTCTGTGGCCTGTTCTAGAACTTCGTATAGTTGGAATCACACAGCATGTGGTATTTTCAGATTTTTTTCCTCTTAGCAATATGCATTTAAGTTTCCTTCATGATTTTTCATGGCTTGCAAGTGCGTTATTTTTTAGCGCTGCATAATAATACGTTGTTCAATATTCCAAATAAATAAAACTGCTATAAACATCCATGTGCATTTTTGTGTGGACAAACGTTTTTCATTCTTTTGAGTAAATTCCAACAAGCGTGATTGCTGGATCATATTTTAAGTATGGATTAATTTTATGAAAACACCACCAAAATGTCTTCCAAAATAATTCTAACATTTTGTATTCGCCCCAGCAATGAAACAGAGTTCCTATTGCTCTACTTCCTCACCCTCATTTGGTGTTGTCAATGTTCTGGATTTTAGCCATTCTAATAGATGCCTAGTGGTATATTTTTTGTTGTTGTTGTTTAGTGGTATCTTTAATTTGCATTTCCTAGAAGACAATGGTGTGGAACATCATTTCATATGCTTACTTGCCATCTCTATGTCTCTTTTGGTGAAGTGTTCAGGTCTTTGGACCCCCTTTTTTTTATTAAATAGTTTGTTTTTGTATATTTTGTATAACAATCCTGTATCCGATGGGCCTTTTGTAGATATTTACTCCCTGTCAGTACCTTATTGCTATGACATTGTCTTTTGCAGAGCAGGAAATTTTAATTTTAATGAAGTCCAGTATCTCAATTATTTCTTTCATGAGTTATGCTTCGGTTTTGTATCTAAAAAATCATTACCTTACCGAAGGTCATCTACATTTTTTCAGATGTTCTCTTCCAGAAGTATCATAGTTTTGCATTTTATATTTATAACTGTGATCTATTTCAAGTTTATATTTGGGAAGGGTGAGAAGTCTGTGTCTAGATTCTATTTTTTGCATGTGATATCCAGCTGTTCATTATCATTGGTCGAAAACACTTTCTTTCAATGTATTGTCTAGTCCTTTGTCAAGATCAGTTGTGACTATATTTGGGTCTCATTATCTTTTAAAAGAATGGGGATAGAATATAAATGAATATCTAAGTGAACATAAATGGGGGGTTCCAAACAGAAGAAATGGCCTGTGATATGGCAGTGAAATGAGTGTGGAGGAAAGTAATCTTGATTTATTAAGGAAACTGTGATAATAGAGGTAGTTTGAGCATAAATGCAAGAAAAGCACAGAGATTGTTGAATATAAGCTTAACCATGGTAAGGATTATTATACTTGAATAATAGGAAAGCCATTTAAAGATTTTTATTCAGTAGCACGATCAAGTTTGAATTTTAAGGTTCTTTAAATGTTTATACTCTGGCTGCTGTGTGTAGAATGCATTGAAGGGGAGAGTATGGAAATAATGGTTTCAGTTGGGAGGATTTAAAAGGTAAGGTAAGAGATTATCATGAACAGAAGTGACATGTAGAGATATGTCATAATAAAAATTTATTAAGTTGAATAAAGAAACACTTCGCTGAATTCTTGGAGAAAGGGAAAAGGGATGTGTTAGGTAATACTCCTTAGTTTTTGTCTTGAATTAAAAGATGTAGGGTGAGTGAGAGAGAGGGAGCAGGATTTAGGGAGGAGATCATTATTTTCTGTTGTTTAGGGTTCTAACAAGAGAACACTGCATTCAAGAAATAATTTTTGGATTTATTGACATAAAGTAATTGAAGCTTTGATACTGTGCTGGGTTTACTTGGGAGAGGGTATTGAGTAAGATCCGGTGTTTTTAACCACGGTGTTAGCAGGGTGGCACCACTTGAAGTTTTCCATTCTGGCTGAAGTATGAAAGACGAAGTATCCTCTCTTCAAAGGAGAGTGATAATTAAGGTAAATATAAATAAGGAAGTAGAAGGGTCAACTACCAAACCCTAAGGAGAAGCTCACAATTAGGGAATTGCGAGGAAAGATAAACCTTTGAAAAAATTAGGAGAGAATGGGCTATTAAGTAGGATTGTATTGGGGTAGCAACTAAATGGTCTAACTCTTTAATAAAACCAAGAATTTTGGGGAAAATGGGAAAGGAAAAAAAATTCATACTGGAAAAAGGAAAGTCATCAGTGCTCCTAACAATGGTGTATTGCATGCCTGCCAAATGCCAAGCATGATCTGAGATCCTATAGTAAACAAACAGGCAGACATCGCCCTGCTCTTAGAGCTTGCTTCCTAATTGGGGAAATACTGAAACTATAATAAACGGGTAAATGACGCATTGTTTTTGAAGGGCATATATGCCAAAGAGAAAAACAAGGCAGGCTGAAGGCAATGGGGAAATGATGTGATGGTTCGCAGAGGATTTTGCAATTTTAGATAGTAGGTCTCAATGACAAAGTGATTTAAAGCATAGACTAGAAAGGTAAGGAAATAACCCCTGAGGGTATTTCAGGTAAAAATGGGCAAAAAGAAGGAATTGAGGAAAATGCATACTTGGTGAGTTTGAGTAACAGCAAGGGGATCAGAGAGTGTTTATGGGGAAAAAAGTGGGATATGAGGTCAAAGGAATAAGCAGCCCATCTAGAGCTGTGGCTCTCATCTTGGCTTCTTTTGAAAAGCTACCTGGAGAACTTCTAAAGCTCTGGATGCCATAACCAATGAAATTACACTGACCGGGAGTTGGTACCCAGGCATTTGTCATTTTTAAAGCTCCCCATGTGATTTTAATAGGGAACCAAGGGGACACCCAGGGGTTCAGTTGATTAAGCTCCTGATTCTTGATCTCAGTTTTGGCCTTGATCTCAGGGTCATGAATTCAAGACCCATGTTGAGCTCCATGCTAGGCTTGGAGCCTATTTAAAAAAAGAAAAAAGCAACCAAAGTTCATAGTCATTCACCTAAGGGCTTACAGGTCATTGTAAGGGTACTGGCTTTTACATGAATGAGATGCGGAGGTACTGGAACATTTTGAACAGAGGACATATTTACCGGATCTGACTTAACAGAATTACTGTGCTTGCTTTAGGGGAAACAGACAGGAGAGTATTAATGCCTGTCAAAGACCACCAATACAATACCTGTAACAAAGTTGGGTTTATTGATACTTGATAAGCAAGGAAAATGGCTTACCTTGGGGAACTGTGGGGTACTCAGCAAGAAAGTGTTGTGAGGAACTTGTTACAGAATTTGGGCTTTTGTGGCATGATTTGCAAAGAGGATGCAAGAAAGCTGGAATTCACTCTGGATTGGGTGTTCACGAAAACAGGATAATTCTATGATTGTGTAACTAAATTGTATATGGAAAGTAAGAGAAATGAAACTAACATAGTAGTTGGTAAAGATGCAACAGTTACTCATGTTAGCCAGGAGAGTGGGATAGTTGCACAATTTTTGAGTTTGCACAGTGATCCTTTTGCTTGTGCTCCGATATGATTATAGAGTGGTCCTCTTTTTATCTTGTTTTTTTTCTCATTCGACACAATGTCCTTGAGGTTCATGATAACGTGAAAATCATTATGTTCAACAGAAGGGCACAATAGCATGCTGTTATTGCCAGGCCAGCTTCTGGTAACACCAAGATCTAGCTGACATGGCCAGGAAAGCTGCCAACTAATGACTACCTGGGGTGGGGTGGGGGGCAAGATTAGAAGCAGGAAGACCAAATAGGAGGATATTCTAAAATTGAAAGAAGATATAATGGTGACTTGAACCAGCATGATGCAGTGGAGGTAGTGGGAAATGGGAAGATTCTGGATGGATTCTGAAATCGAAGAAAAAAGGATTTGTTGATTGGATATGGGGGAAGAGCAAAAGAGTGGAGTTAAGGTGTCCAACCAAGGTCTTTGCCTGTAGAAACTTAGAAGGGTGGTGTTGTCATTTCTGACCCAGGAAAACTACAAGAAGAACTAGTTTGAAGGAAAAGCTCAAGAGCTTAATCCTGGGTGTATTACATTTTAGATGTCAATTAGACATCTCAGGAGATGTCTAATGGAGAATTAGATATATGAATCTGGAGTTCAAGGGAGAAGTTCAGGCTGGAGATAAAAATTGATGAGGCATCAACATACAGATGGAATTTAAGGCATGCCACTAGAATAGTTCTCTAACATAATGAATATAAAAGATCTAAAGGTCTAGAAGCAACGGCAAAAGGACCAGCAGAGAAGATGAAGAAAGTAACAACTAGGGAAGAAGGAGGGAATTCAGAGAATTCATGGTCTTAGAAGCCAAATATGCACAGTGTTTGAAGAAGTTGGAAGACGTGGTTAACTATCACATATTGCTGATCAAGATGGGGACTGAGAATTGACTTTGGATATAATGTCATATTGACAGTGGGTATAATCCATAATGAGGTAATTATGGATCTTGATAAGAGGAATATAGCCTGATTGGAAGGGGCTCAAGAGAAAACTGGAGAAGAGAAAAACTTTCATCAACTTCTTTCTAAGGCTTTAGAAAGGAAAATTGAGAACTAAGGCAGATAACTGTTATATGAAATCGGGTCAAGAGAGTTTAACAACATGTTTCTATGGGCTTATGGGGAAGACAGAATAGAGAGAGAGAGTGTGTGATATAAGAGAAGGGAAGGTTTTCTGGAGAAATGCAGTTGGATAACCAAGAGAAGATGTCATCTTGTGCACAAGCAGAGAGTTGACTCAGGAGCCCAAACAGTATATCTGTGGTAATAGAGGAAAGATAGAGCATATAAGGATAGACGCTGAAAGGTGGGGAGGAGTGGTGATGATAACTGTGGAAATTGTGCTTTGGAAACTGGGAATAATGAGAAAGTGGACGCTTCTTGGGTAATACTATACAGACTCTGATAATAAAGCAGAGGCACAGTTTTTCACTCACTAGATTAGTGACTCCTAGTTTGGAATACTGAGCCTCTAGGGTCCTTCAGGAAAGAGGAGTCAATAGGCTACTGCAAATGTTTCCAAAAAAGGCACATGAAAATTGTGCACTTATTCATATTAATTTTTCCAGTTTTATTGAGAAATGCTTGACATACATCACTGAATGAGGCTTAAGGTACACATCATAGCATTTTCCTTTCTCTAGCTTACCCTGTTGTGAGAATACAGTATACAATACGAAGTATGTGTTAATTGACTGTTCATGTTATTGGTAAGGCTTCCAGTCAATGGTAGGTGATTAGGTTTCTGGAGACCCAAAATTTATATGCAGATTTTCAGCAGTGTTGGGGGAGTCAGCACCTCTAACCCCTGTTTTGTTCCGGGACCGCAATATATACCACAAGTTCTCTATCCATTCGTCCATTGGTGGACACTTAGGTTGTTTCTCCATTTTGACTATTATAAACAATGCTGCTATTTATAGGGAAGTGCATTTATCTTTTCTAGTTAGTGTTGTCAGTTCCTTTGGATATATTCCCAGAAATGGAATTGCTGGATTGTATCTAGTTCTATTTTTAACTTTTTGAGGAACTTCATTCTGTTTTCCACAGTGGCTGCACCAATTTACAATCCTGCCAGCAGTGCGAAAGGGTTCTCTTTTCTCTACACCCACACCAGCATTTGTCATCTTTTGTCTTTTTAATGATGGCCATTCTAACAGGTGTGGGATAATATCTCATTGTGGTTTTAATTTACATTTCCCTAAAGACTAGTGATCTTGAGCATCTTTTCATGTGTCTATTGGCCATTTGTATGTCTTTTTTTTTTTTTGGAAAATAACTATTAGGTTCTTTGCCCATTTTTAAATTGGGTTGTTTGTTTTTCTGCTGTTGAGTTACATGCATTATGTATGTGGTTTGGATGTTAAGCCTCTATCAGATGTATGGTTTGTAAATATTTTCCCCCATTCTGTAGGTTGTCTTTTCACTTTGTTGAGGGCTTTCTCAGGTGTGCAGAGCTTTTTAGTTTGATATAGTCCTACTTATTTATTTTTTGCTTATCCTTTAGGTGCGATATCTAAAATATCATCACCAAGACCAATGTCAAGGACCTTTCTTTCCCCTGTTTTTCTTCTAGTAGTTTTATGGTTTCAGGTCTCACATTTAAGCCTTTATTTAACGCTGAGTTAATTTTTGTGAAGAGTGTAAGATATGGGGTCAGTGGCATTCTTTTATGCATAAATATCCAATTGCCCCATCATTATTTGTTGAAGAGACAGTTCTTCATTGTGCATTGTTGACTTCCTTGTCAAATATTACTTGGCCATATGTGCTTGGGTTTATTTCCAGCCTCCTTATTCCATTGGTCTCTTTGTCTATTTCTGTGCCAGTACAATACTGTTCAGTAACTATGGCTTTATAGTATATCTTAAAATCAGGAATTATGATGCCTCCCGCTTTGTTCTTTCTCAGGATTTCTTTGCCTATTGGGGATCTTTATTGGTTCCATATAAATTTTAGGAGTGTTTTTTCTACCTTTTGTAAAAAAAAAAAAGTCCACTGTAATCTTGATAGGTATTACTTTGAATCCATAGATGGCATTTGGTAGTATTGACATTTTAATAATACTCTGCCAGTCCACAGACATGGGATACCTTTCCATTTATTTGTGTCTTCAATTTCTTTCATCATAGTCTCAGTTTTAAGGGTAGAGGTTTTTCACTTCCTTAGTTGAATATATTTTTTAATGCATTTGTAAATGGGATTAGTTTTTTATATCCTTTTCAGAAAACTTGTTGTTAGAATATAGAAACTGTTGATGTTTGCATGCTAAATTTGTATCCTACCACATTACTGAGTTTGTTAATTAGTTCTAACAGTATTTTGGTTGAGTTTTTAGGATTTTCTCTATATAGAATCATACCATCTGCAAATAGAAGCCATTTACTTCTACCTTTTGAATTCTGATGCCTTTTCTGTTTGTTGATTGTTTGTTTTAGCTAGGAATTTTAGTACTATGTTGAATAGGAGTGGCGAGAGTAGGTACCTTATCTTGTTCTTGCTCTTAGAGGAAAAGTTTTCAACCTTTTTCACCACTGAGTATGTTAGCTGTGGGCTTGATATATATGGCCTTTATTATATTGAGATATGTTACTTCCGTGCCTAATTTGTTAACTGTTTTTATCATGAATGACTATTGAATTTGGTCACATATTTTTTCTATATCTATAGAGATGATCATATGATTTTTTTTCTTTCATTATATTAATGCAACAGACCATATTGACTCATTTCCCTATTTTGAACCATCCTTTCATTCCAGCAATAAGTCCCACTTGATTACGGTGAATGATCCTTTTAATAGGCAGTTAAATTTGGTTTGCTAATAATTTGTTGAGAATGTTTGCATATCTAATCATCAGGGATATTGGCCTAGAGTTTTCTTTTCTAGTAGGGTTCTCCTCTGGCTTTGAGTATCAAGATAATGCTAACCTCATAAGGTTTATTTGGGAGTTTTCTCTGCTTTTTAAATTTTTGTAAGTTTGAAAAAATTGGTGTGTTAATTTGCTAGTGAAGCTATCTGGTTGTAGGCATTCCTCCATTGGGAGATTTTTTAATTACTGATTCAATCTCCTTACTAGTAATTAGTTGGACAGCTTTTCAATTTCTTTCTGATTCCATTTTAGTAAGTTGTATGTTTCAAATAATTTTTTCATTTCTTCTCAGTTGTCCAATTTGTTGGTACGTAGTAACCTCTTATAATTCTTTGTGGTATCTGTTGTAATGTTTCCTTTGTAAATTTGTAATTTGGATTCCTTTTTCTTGTTAAAAGTTCGTCAATTTTGTTAAACTTTTTAAAGAGCCAACTCTTATTTTGGTTAATTTTTAAAATTGTTTTTAATTTCTCCATTTATTTCTGCTTTCATCTTTATTACTTCCTTTTCTTTACTAACCTTGGGCTCAGTTTGTTCTTCTTTTACTAACTTCTTACGGATAGAGTTAGGTTATTTATGTGGGATCTTTTTTCTTCAGGTAGGCACTTATTGTTATGAACTTTCCTCTTAGAACTGCTTTTTACTTTCTGTTATGTTTCCATTTCATTTGTCTCAAAGAACTATTATTTCCCCTTTAATTTCTTCTTTGATTTATTGGCTGTTCAGGAATGTGTTATTTAATTTCTATGTATTGATGAATTTTCCAGTTTTCCTTATTTTTGATTTTTTTTCATACCATCATGGTCAGAGAAGATATTTGGTGTGATTTTAATCACATTGAATTTTCTAGGATCTGTTTTATGGCCTAGCATATAGTTTACGCTAGAAAATGTTCTATGTACACTTGAGAAGAGTGAACCCTGCTGCTGTTGATGTTTTGTATAGGCCTGTTAGGTCCATTCAGTCTCTAGTGTTGTGCAAATCTGCTATTAACTTATTGATTCTCTGCATGATCTATCCGTTGTTGAGACTGAGGCATTAAAGTCTTCAACTGTTATTGTATTGATGTTCATTTCTCCTTTTACCTCTGTTAGTTTTTGCCTCATTTATTATGATGCTTCGATGTTGGATTTATAAATATCTACAATTATTATATCTTATTGATTTTTGCCATTTGAAAAATTGTTTTTAGGTTGTTTAATAGATGCATTGTTCCATGTTTTGTATTTTCTTGTTTGATATTGTGTTTTAATGTCTTTTGATGAGAGTATGTTTTGTCTTCTTTGTCATGTTTCTTTGTGTAATTGGCTCAGGTTTTTCTCTGTGGTTTTTGTGAGCCTTACATAAAACATCTTAAAAGTATAAACCCTATTTTAAGCTTATGACAACTTGATTTCATAAAATTCCTAAAATTATCACTTCTTTTTACCCTCATATTTTAGGTAATTTCCAATACAATTCACATATTTTTTATATGTAACTAATTACAATTATGGTAGTTATGGTGTTTTTACTACGTTTATTTTAACTTTTACATGAGAGTTATAAGTGAGCTATACACTATCATTACCATATTACAGAATCTAAATTTGACTATATGTTTATCATTCCCAGTGAATGAGTTCTATGCTTTCTTTTTATATTTTTATGAAGTTTGTATTATTTTACTTTCACTCAAATAATTCTCTTAGTAATTCTTGTAAGGCAGGTTCAGTGGTAATGAACTCCCTCATCTTTTGTTTGTTTGGGAAGATATTCCTCCTTCATTTCCAAAGGGTAGTTTTTCTGGGTATAGAATTCTTGGTTATTTTCTTCAATAGTTTGACTATGTCATCCCATTCTATCCTGGCCTGAAAAGTTTCTGTTGAGAAATCTGCTTATCATCTTATGGAGGTTCCCATATGTGTATGTTTTCTCTTTTTTTTCTTACTGCCTTTAAAATTCTTTCTTTGGCTTTGGCAGTTTAATTATAACATGTCTTGGTGTAATCCTCCTGAGGTTCAGTGTATTTCTGGTACTTGGGGCATCATGGATCTGGATGTCCATTTCCTTTCTCAGGATTGGGAAATTTTCAGTCGCTATTGCTTTAAATTTACTTTCCATCCCTTTATCATCCACTTCTTCTGGAATTCTCGTTGAGTCTATGAGTCCCTTAGGCTTACTTTAGTCTTTGTTATCTTTTTGTTATTGTTCTTGTTTCTCTGGACAATTTCTTATGTCTTGTATTTTAGGTCACTAACTCTTTATTCTGCATGGCTAATTGTACTTTTGAAACTCTCTGTTGAATACTTCATCTTAATTATTTTTTTTTTTCAATTCTAGGATTTCTATTGATTTTTGTATTTTTTGTCAAACTTCTTGCTTTTTTCATCCATTGTTTTCCTAATTTCATTTAATTGCCTATGTGTTCTTATAGTTCCCTAAACTTAAGATAATTATTAGAAATCTTTTCTGATAGTTCATAGATCTCTATTTTCTTAGAGCCAGTTTTTGGAACTTTATATGTTTCCTTTGGTGGTTTCTTATTTACTTGTTATCTTTTCAAATTTCATTGATTTCTTACATTGGTATCGACACATTTCAATATGGGCTTCTTGTCCAGATTTTACAGATTTGCTTAGGCAGAGACAGATCTTCAATAGTCAGCTCTGTTTGGGTTTCTAGCCTGTGACTTTGGGCAGGTGTGGACTGCTATTATGGTCTATTTTTTGGCAAGGCAAGGGTTCGAGCTCTAAGGTTGTCTATGAGGAGGGAGGTGTGCTATAGGCTTAGAACAGTTGGATAGGACTACATCTTGGTTCTCTTGACAAGTAAGTCTGTAGGATGGGCTCCACAGTTGTCTGGATTTTCTGGTCAAGCTGACTAGGTGGTCTGCAGTGGGTACTGTATTCACTAGTAGCTAGAGCTGTACATTAATTTCCCTTCATGAACAGGAAAGTAGGCCAGGATCTATATAGCTCATTTGGGAGGACTTGAATCAATGCAAGAGTACACACCGAATTTCTTGGTCATGTAAAGCCAACAGTTTGCTCTGGAAATGGAGAAAGCCATGGCCTGTTCTTTCTTTTCAAGTGCAACTAGAAGCAGGGATATTGAATGGACTATGTGGCAGTTTCCTCTATGGTCTGGTTAGGTTCCCAAGTCACACAGGCTGAAGGCTATATTAGTAATGATTTTGGGCTATGAATTAGTTACTCTGCACAGGAGCTTTGGGAAAAGGATCTTTAAAGACAGTGAAGTTCTTTGTTTGTTGTCTTAACTTAAGCTGACCTGTTCTCCAAGTTCCCTGGCCAGATAGAGTCATTGGCTTTGCCTGTCTGTCTCTTAGCTGTAGCACTGCCGGCTTTTTATAGTTCCAGATATTTTTACCAGCTCTTCTGATGAGATGGGGCTGAAGACACTAGCTACAGTGGTGGTGCTGTCTCAATTCCCTTCTCTTGATAGGTTAGGGGAGGCTTCTCCACGCTTCTCTGCTTTTCTCAGTATTTTCAGTCAGCAGGGATCAGGAACAACCCTCAGTCTTGGCTTTGGATTAATCCACCTGCCTAGGTAGAGCAGGCCACCCCTTTGCACTTGATACTAGCTTTGCTCTGTTTTGCTCTTGGCTCTGCCTTTCTGCTATTGGCTTAAGCATTGTTGGTTACATAGCTTTCAGGTGTCCTTGACAGCCCTTCTGGTCAGGTGGGGCCTGGGAACCACAGAAGGTGTGGCTGTGTTTCAGCTCACTTGCCTGGGTAGGAGTGGGAGGAGCCACTCCTGGCCTCTCTCACATTTTCTACAAACAAGCTTTCCTTGTGAAATCCATGGGCCATGAAGAACCGTCAGCCTTGGCTGTGTGTTGTAGTAGGGAATTCTTCATACACTCTACTGGCTTTGCTCTGGGGGCTATAAGCTCCGTCCACCTCCCTCCTGGCTGGAGTATGGCTGAGGTGTACAGCTTCCAATATTTTTGCCAGACCCCCTGGCCAGATGGAGTCAGGAGATGCTCTCGCTGCAGGTGAGGCTAGGACTCCTCGCTTGGGCACGGACAAGCCAGGTTCGATGGTAGGTAACACTCCTTGGGTGAGTACCCAAATCAGGCAGATCTGCCCTTCAGGGAGCTCTCTGGTCCGAGTGTGTCCCTGACTTGGTTCTGGTGATGATGAGCAAAGCTGCTGGCTGCGGTCACTACTTAGATTACTACTCCATCTGGGGTGCTGCGGTCAGGAACTCCCATCTGCCAGGATCTGTGTGCTGGTTGTTACGAGCTACCCTGCCTTCACCGTCACTGTTGGATTCCTGTGGGAGAGCCCCACGGTTTCCCCTGCAATTCTCATGAGGTGAGGGTAGGGTAGGGGCTGTCATGAAGTGATCCACAATGCAAGGGGGTGATTGGCCTCCTGTGTCCTTTTTTCCCATTGGAGGAATGGAGGCTCCGGGAAGACTTCTCCATGGGCTATCACTCCTGTTTGGGAGAGGGACAAAGTCAGTGTATAGTCAGTTCTCTTACCCATTGAGTGCAGTCTGTCTTGGTCTCTGCGGTACAGAGGATGTTTAAGCCTCACACCCATGTTCTAGAATTTTCTCTTGTTTATGAGTAGTTGTTAGTTGTTCTTCTTGTGAGGAAAAGTGAAGTCAGGAATGGCCTGTGATGTCACTGCATCTCAAATTTTTAGGCTTAGCAAGAACCTGTATTTATTTTTTTTGGGTTATATGTATGCATGTGTGGGTGTGTGTATGTGTTGCTAGATGGACTTAATAGGGCAGAAGTGGGATGACCAAGATTTTGTTAAGAGGTGAAGAATCAAGTTGGGAAGCACTGAATAGGAACAATGCTGTCATCTGCCAGAATGCAAGCCAGTAGGGGATCCAGTAGTGGCTTATAGTTTCTTTTATATCTAGTCCCAACTTTAAGGCCTAGAATGTGTTTGATAGTAAGTTGTTATGACGGTGTCAGAGTTTATGTGTTCACATGTCTGGGTAGCCCCCGAGCCCTGGAGTTGGAGTGACTACAATAAAGACAAGAAACTGCAAGTGACTGTGATATGACTCATCAACATACAGTTATTTAATCTATTTGTTGTTCACTCAGACATTGTCTGAGTCCTTATTTACTTGCCTGGACTAGATTAGAACTATGAAGTAATAGGGAGTCTGTGTCATCAGGGAGATATTCAAGAGGAGTCTAAGTGAAATAAAAATTGTACACATTTGGCATGCACATTGTCTCGTGTGACACAGAGGACTTACTAGTTAGGAACCAAGGGGAGAAGAGTAGATTTGGGAACTGAGAGGAGAAGAACATGTGAATCACAAACCTATTCTGGGTGTAGATAGAAACTTTACAAGAGTAACAGAATGGCTGAGCTCTGTGGTTTTAAGAGGGCTGCAATGACTTTTGTGCCCGACATGACTTGGGAGTAGTGGATAGGGCATCAGAAGCCCCTTCTAGACTTGTTGTGCCTCTTTCTCCTTGACTGATCCCATCTAAGTCTACATTTTTTCCAGCCTCAATTCACTTCTTTCCTGAAAGATCATGTGAGCTCTGCTCTAAGATTTCTTATGTAGCCTCCTTTCCTTCTCATTCCCCTTGTTTTAATTTTTTGATTTCTGTAATTTTTCAAACTACTCAGTATTTTTATGTGGGGATTTAGTGAGCATGTGTTCTCTTATTGCTAATGTTTAAAACCTAGTGATAATCCAGTGTCCTATTTTGGGACGTAGTTATTATGATGGTGTGCTAGCTTATGCATGTAGTATAATTCTGGAACAACTTACAAATTAAAATTTAACTTTCTTGCTCAAAAGAAATTGAGTTGCTATTATAATGAGAATATTCATGTGTTTAGTTTTTAGTTTCAAAGAAAAAGCCAACTTTAAGTTTTGGTCGTGACTTTTTTTTTCAGTTGAACATACATGCACATAACACTTTAGAAGGCACTATTTATGCTGTTAGTATTTGGGGCATCAGTATCCTTCCAGAACAACATTTTAGCAAGAGATGAAAGCTTTGAAATGACATTATTATTACTCCTCCTCTTCCTACTATTACTACTTTAATGTTTATTTGGGAGAGAGAGAGAGAGAGAGAGAGAGAGGGAGGGTCCCAAGCACTGATGGTGCATGCTTGGTCCCAAGCATGATGTAGGGCTCAGTCTCACGAATCATAAGATCATGACCTGAGCTGAAATCAAGAGTTGGACATGTAACTAAATGAGCTACCCAGTAGCCCCTAAAATGACATTATTTAAAAGATTATTTTATTAGCATCTTTAGGATATTTCAGAAAGACAAGAAATAACAAGTGTTGGTAGGGATATGGAGAAAAAAGAACATTTGTGCGCTGTTGGTGGGAGTGTAAATTGGTGCAACCACTTTTTCCCCATACTTTGGAAAATAGTAAGGAGGTATTTCAAAAAATTAAAAAATAGAAATACCATACAATCCAGTAATTCCAGGACTGGGTATTTACCAAAAGAAAGTGAAAACACTAATTCAAAAAAATATATGCATCCCAATGTTTATCACAACATTATTTACAATAGCCAAGGTACAGAGCCCAAGTGCCCATCAATAGCTGAGTGGATAAAGAAGATGTATATTGAATAAACAATGGAATATTACACAGCCATAAAAAAAGGGTGAGATCTTTCTATTTGTGACAACATAGATGACCAAGAGGCTGTTACACAAAGTGAGGTAAGTTAGAGAAAGACAAATACCATATCATTTCACTTATGTGTGGAATCTAAAAAAACAAAACAAAACCAAAATAACAAACAAACAGAAAAAGCACAAACAGGCCCATAAATACAGACAACAAACTGATGGTTGCCAGAGAGGAAAGAGGTGGGCAGATGGGCCAAGTGGGAGAAGGGGAGTGGGAGGTACAGGCTTCCAGTTATGGAGTGAATAAGTTACAAGGAGGAAAGGTACAGCATAGGGAACATAGTCACTGGTATTGTAATTGCATTGTGTGGTGACAAATGGTACTGACACTTAAGGGTGAGCACAGTATGATGTATAAACTGTTGAATCACTATGTTACACACCTGAAACCAATTTAACATTGTGTGTCAAATCTACTTAAAAAAAAAAAAAAGAAAAATAGTCTAATATTATGTAATTGGAATTCCAGAAAGAGAAAAAAGAAAAAATGAGGTTGATGAAAAGTTGAGGGAAAGTATCTAAAATTGTCAAAAAGCCATAATTTAATAATCCCTATGGACATGAAAAGAACAAATAAAAACAAAACCCATGTGGGCAGATCATAGTGAAACTGCAAAAATCTGTAAGAATGTGTAAAAATTAAAACCAGCTAGAAAAAAATGTATAAAACCCTGTCAAAGAATGACCATTAGAGTTCTTTAAATAGAAACCATGGAAACCAAAAGAAAATGGGATATTATTTTGAGAACAACTGACAGTCTCTCCTAAGTGCATTAGTTTTCTATTTTTCTGTAACAAACTACCACACGCATAGTGACTTAAACCCACATTCATTTATTTGTCTATAGTTCTGCAGGTTAGAAGTCACGGACGGGGGGACTTGGTTCCATACTTTGGGTCTCCCAGGGCTGCAGTTGAAGTGTCGTTCAAGTTGGCTGTTACCTGGAGGCTGTGGGGAAAATCTGCTTTCTGGCTCATTCACGTTGACAAAATTCAACTTCTTGTAAGACTGAGGTCTTTTCTTTTATCACCAGCTGTCAGATGGGGCCTTTTCCATCTCCTTAAGGTTGTCTGTATTCCTCCTTATTTGGTGTGTCTTCATCTTTCAACCAGCAACGCGTTACACTTGCAGTTTCTCTGAATTCTTCTGTGATCATTTGGATAAAAATGCTCTCTTCTAAAGGATGTATTGACTAGGTCGTCTTACACAGACATCTTAAGGTCAGCTAATTAGCAACCTTAGTCATGTTGGCAAAGCTCCTTAGCCATGTAACATAATCTAATAAAGTTAGCACAGCAGGGGATTGAGACCATGAGGGCTTCGTTATGATTCTGCTTTACTGCAGTTTAATCTCTGGTCCCCATGATTCCTCTCAAATGCAAAATGCATTTACCATCTCCCAGGACTTCCAAGGATCTCACACCATTAGAGCCACAGTAAAAATCTAAATGTTCAATTACATGTAGTGAGTTTGGAAGTCTATAAATCATCACTTAAATATCTACTCGGGTTTAGATGTGGTGCAACTCCTGGGCACCATTCCTTCCATTTCCTGAGCTGTGAAATTAAAGACGTAACTGGTCTGCATCAAACATCCTTAGCATGCAGTCGTAAGACAGACGTCAGGATAACACCTGACATTTTAGTTCAAAAAGGAGAGGGAGAGAATGGAAGGTGAATAAGGCACTGGTTCAAAGCAGTTTTGAAGTTTCACCTGAGAACATTTTAGCTCAGTTCCTTGATTTGGTGGCAAGATCTGGGTTCTTGCTTCCATGTCTGGTTGACTGGTTTGACCCTCTGAATCCTTTTTCCACTTTCATGAAAGGTAAAGGTAACACACACACACACACACACACACACAAACACACACACAAAATACTTACACATACATATGTGTGTGTGTGTGTATATATATATATATATATATATTTTTTTTTTTTTTTGTAATTTAATGCAGTGTGTGTTGACAAATGTGAAAGATCTGACACTTTACCCTTCTTACGAGTTAGCCGGCCCCAGTTTTCATGGATGCTGGCAGAACAGGTGAGACCCCTGGGTCAGAGATGAAGGGTGTATTACTAATGGTAATAACACAGCATAAGCATCATGTTTGCCTTGGCTCCTCTTGCTTCCTGAGTCCCAGGAGCAGCAGAGAGGGGCCCAGGTGGATGTACATATGAGCTGGGTTTTGCATCACAGCTAAGAAAGCCCGAATTTATGGAACCCAAATCTTTTATTGTGCGATTCAAGCAAATGTGTCTGACCTTTGTTTTAGGGGAAGACATTTTCCTTATTATATTATACAAGATAATAATTTGCCCTCTGTTTTAGGTAGAGTCACTACCTCTGTTTTTCACGACTGTTTGCTATTTAAATGTCCTTAAAAAGATGGCCTGGAACAAAGGGGCAGTTAATGGCTCAGCTTATAAGACATACAGAAACATAAGAACTTTCTTGAATTGTGTCCCAAAAGTGTCTCTATTGGTCAGATTACAGGGGACCCTTAAAACCATGTGTAGAATCATGTACTTAATCATTTTCATTTCAAATGCACTAATTTTGAATGCCAAATGTTATTGTTATTTATACGGTGGTTCTTCTTTAAACTATTTCATTATTTCTGTTTATTTATATAGACACATTTTTAATTTCATGGTACTTTTATAAATATTTCCTTACTATTTTATGTTTTAAATAACTAATGAATGTTAATTATTGATGAAGTCTACAGTTAAATTATTTTAACAGTATCATAACTCTGAACATATAACCATTTGAATGCAAGAAAAAGCCTGAAACTCAAAGAAATGCTGTTAGTAAAGAGCATGTTCACAAATAGCCTATGTAGTATGAATGCATTTAAAGTTTATAATAACTCCAGCTTAATCAAATAAAGTACAACCTCAGTGAACTTAAGCCAGTGTACTGGAATACTGAATTAACTTTTGTCCTCCATCATGTGACTTTCAGGAGGGTCATGAAATTGAGAGAGAAAAAAAAAAAGACCTAAACAAGGAGAGTTAATCTAATGCACTGATAGTTATTACAGGGATGCCTCAGAGATGCTGTGGGTACAGTTCCACACCATTGCAGGAAAGCAAGTATCACAATAAAGCAAATCAAATTAACACTTTGGTTTTCCAGTGCATGTAAAAGTTATGTTGATACTATACTGTAGTCTGTTAAGTGAGCAGTAGCAGTGTGTCTAAAATAACAATGTACGGAGTGCCTGGGTGGCTCAGTTGGTTAAGCGTCCGACTTCGGCTCAGGTCATGATCTCATGGCTCATGGGATCGAGCCCTGCATTGGGCTCTGTGCTGACAGCCAGCTCGGAGCCTGGAGCCTGTTTCAGATTCTGTGTCTCCCTCTCTCTCTGACTTTCCCCTGCTCACACTGTCTCTCTCTCTCTCTCTCAGGAATTAAACAAACAAATAAATAAATAAAATAACAATGTACACACCTTAATTAAAAATGCTTTATTGCTGAAAAAAAAATCGCTACCATCTGAGCTTTCAAGGAGTCTTCCTGCTGGTAGGTCTTGCCTCTGTGTAGATGCTGACTGATCATGTGGTGGTTGCTAAAGGCTGGAGTGGCTGTGACAATTTGTTAAAATGAAACAGCAGTGAAATTTGCTGCATTAATTGGCTCTTCCTTTCACGGACAGTTTCTCTGTTGCATGTGATGCTGTTTGATAGCATTTTATATGCAGTAGAACCTCTTTCAGAGTTGGAATCAGTCATCTCAAACCCTGATGATGCTTTATCATCTAAGTTTGTGTAATAGTCTAAACCTTGAGTTGTCATTTCAGCAATGCTCACAGCATCTTCTCCACGAGTGGTAGTAGGTTACATCTGCAGAAACCATTTTCTTTCCTCATGCATAAGAAGCAACTACTCATCCATTAAAGTTTCATTGTGAGATTGCAGCAATTCTGTCCCATCTTCAGGCTCCACTTCTAAGTCTAGCTCTCCTGCTGTTTCCATCCCATCTGCAGTCACTTCCTCCATTCAAGTCTTGAACCCCTCAGAGCCATCCACGAGGACTGGAATCAGCTTCTTTCAAACTCCTGTTTACGTTGATATTTTGGTCTCTTCTCATGAATCATGGATGTTCTTAATGGCGTCTAGCATGGTCAGTCTTTTCTAGAAGGCTTTCAATTTATTTTGCCCAGATCCATCGGAGGAATCATCATCTGTGGCAGGTCTAGCTTTATGAAATATATTTCTTAAATAATAAGCCTTGAAAGCTGAAACGACTGCTTTATCCACGGGCTGCAGAATGGGTGTTGTATAAGCAGGCATGAAAACAACACTCATCTCATTGTACGTGTCCATCAGCACCCTGGGATGACTCGGGGCATTGTCACAGAGCAGCCATATTTGGAAAGGAATCTTTTATTTCTGAGCAGTAGGTTCAGCAGTAGGCTTAAAATATTCAGGAAACCATGTCACAAATAGTCGTAGGGTCATCTAGGCTTTGTAGTTCTATTTATAGAGCACAGGCAGAGTAGATTTAGCATAGTTAATAAGGACACTAGGATTTTCAGAATGGTAAGTGAGCGTTGCCTTCCACATAAAGTCACCAGCTGCATTAGCCCCTGACTAGAGAGTCAGCCTGTTCTTGAAGCTTTAAAGCCAAGCATTGGCTTCTCTTTTCTAGCTATGAAAGTCCTGAGGCATCTTCTTCTACTATAAGCATTTTTCATCAACATTGAACATCTCCTGTTTATTTAATTTATTTTTTTAATGTATCTATTTTGAGAGAGCGAGAGTGAGTGTGGGGAGAGGCAGGGAGAGAGGAAGAGAGAGAATCCCAAGCAGGCTGTGCGTTGTTGGCAAAGAGCCCGATGTGTGGCTCGATCTCGCCAATCCTGCTCTCACAACCTGGGCCATATTAAGAGTTGGAAGCTTAGGGGCGCCTGGGTGGCTTAGTCGGTTGAGCGTCCGACTTTCGCTTGGGTCATGATCTCGCGGTTCATGGGTTCGAGCCCAGCGTCAAGCTCTGTACTAACTGCCAGCTCAGAGCCTGGAGCCTGTTTCAGTCTGTGACTCCCTCTCTCTTTGACCCTCCCCTGCTCACGCTGTCTCTCTCTCTCTCTCCTAGAAATAAATAAAAAAAAAAAAAACACATTTAAAGAGTTGGAAGCTTAATTGACTGAGCCACCCAGGCGCTGTTCGCTGTTGCTAGCTTCATTAATTATCTTAGCGACATCTTCTGGACGACCTGCTGCAGCTTCTACATCAGCAACTTTTACTTCACCTTGAACTTTTATATTAAGTAAATGGCTTCTTTCCTTTAATCTCATGAACCAACATCTGCTAGCTTCAGCCTCTTCTGCAGCTTCCTCACCTCTCTCAGCCTCCATAAAATTGAAGAGAGTTAGGACCTTGCTGTGGATGAGACTTTGACTTACCGGAATGCTGTGGCCGGGTTGATCTTCTCTCCAGGCCACTCAGACTTTCCCCACATCAGCAGTAATGCTGCTTCACCACTGGAAGCACTTTTAATTTCCTTCAAGAACTTCTTTGCATTCACAGCTTGGCTAACAGTTTGGCTTAAAAGGCTTAACTTTTTTGCGTATCTCAGCTTTTGACATCTTCCTCAGTAAGTTTAATCATTTCTAACTTCTGACCTAAAGTGAGACGTGTGGCTCTTCCTTTTACTTGAACACTTAGAGGCCCTTGTGGGGTTATTAATTGGCCTCATTTCAATATTTTGTGTCTCAGGCAATGGGGAGGCCCAAAGAGAGGGAGAGAGATTGGGGGATGGCCGGTCAGAGGGGCAGCCAGCAAACACGCATTTATTAAGTTTGCCATCTTGTATAGGCATAGCTTGGCGCTTCAAAACAATTAAAATAGTAACACCAAAGATAACTGATTACAGATCACCATAACAAATATCATGATAAATGATAAGTTTGAAATACTGTGAGAATTACTAGAACATGACACAGAGATGTGAAGCATTTTCCACAGCAAATGCTGTTGGAAAAATGGATCCAATGGACTTGATCATTGTAGGGTTATCACAAGCCTTCAGTTTATTAAAAAAATGCAGTATTTGTGAGGTATAATAAAACAACATATGCCTTTATTATTATACAGTTTAAAGTCTACTTCCAGAGCATGTCCTGTGATTATACATGTTTAGATTTCATGTGATCTTGCATTAAAAACATGTAGCAAAATGCAAGGCCTATAATAGTTCTGAAATTGTTAGCTATCATTATTATTACCTTTTTTTAACCACAGGAAACAGTATAATTTTTTAAAAGCACAGGCTTGGACATCAGGTCTGGGTTGGAATTGTGTCTGTGATAATGAGCACTGAGAAATTATCTGTTATTTCTCTTTTAGCCGTATATTTCTCATCTAAAATGGGGAAAATAATATATTCTCTGTATTTCATGAGAATTAGATGAGATGTGACATTTGTAAATGGATGTATCTTACACTGAAGTTATGTCTTGCCTGGTTTAGATCTCTCTGTAAACCACAGTTTGGCCTTCAATGGGGCTTCAGGTTTACTTTTTATAATTACCACCTACATGTTTAGCCATGTTTCCTTTTCCCCCCAAAATTTGAGAATCTTCTGTTGATGTGGGTAAAACCAGAAGCAGGTGGGGTTCAACTACATGATATATCACAATGTATTTTCTCCTAAAAATTTTTGTTTTGTTTTTCTTTACAGTACTTCCATTCACCTATTAGTTAATTATTAAGACTTTTTTCCAAAGCAGTTTTAGAGTCACAGAAAGAGTACAGAGTTTTCCTGTGTACCTCCCAGCCCCCGACATGTGCACTGCCTCCCTGACTATCAACATTTCCCACCAGGGTGGGGGCATTTGTTACAACGGAGGAATCCACACCGATGCGACATAATTACTCGAAGCCCATAATTTATATTAGGGTTCACACTAGGTGTTGTATGTTATGCAGAGTTGGAAGAATAGATATTTGTCAGCATGGTATCCTACAGAATATTTGCACTGCCATAAAACTACTCTGTGCTGTGACTAGTCAGCCCTCCCCACACCTCCAACTTCTGGTGATCGCTATTCCTTGTACTGTCTTCACAGTTTGCCTTTTGAAAAATGTCATATAGTTTATTTATTTATTTTGAGGAAGGGGGAGGGGCAGAGAGAGAAGGAAGGAGAGAGAGAATCCCAAGCAGCCTCCACGCTGTCAGCACAGAGCCTGATGTGGGGCTCAATTTCACAAATGTTGAGATCATGACTGAGCCAAACTCAAGAGTTGAATGCTTAACCACTGAGCCACCCAGATGCCCCTCAGAATGGCCTGTAGTTGAAAGCCTACTGCATGGAGCCTTTTCACATTGGTTTCTTTCACTTAGAAATATGCATTTAAGATTCCTTCATGTCCTTTCATGGCTTGACAGCACATTTTTCGTTTTTTATTTTTTAAATATTTTTTAATGTTTGTTTATTTTTGAGAGAGAGAGAGAGACAGACAGACAGACAAAGGACAAGCAAGGGAGAGACAGAGAGAGAGGGAGCCATAGAATCCGAAGCAGGCTTCATCCAGGGCCTAAGCTGTCAGCACAGAACCCCACGTGGGGATTGAACCCATGAACCATGAGATCATGACAGTTTATTTATCCATTCACCTGGGAAGGACATTTCTGTTGCTTTCAGGTTTTAGCAATTAGGAATAAAGCTGCTGGGGAAAAAGGAATGAAACTGCTCCATATGAAGGTTTTTGGGTGGGCATAAGTTTTCAGCTTCTTCATGTAAATATCAAGCACTCTCCTATGAATTTTTAAATCCTTGTGTGAGACTGAAATTATCAGCTCTGATGCTTTGTACCTTTCATGTTGATTTCTTACACATGACCCCTTGTAGGGATAATCCCAAACATCAAAGAAATTCTAACACTGATTCTGATATGAAACAGATTGATTCTGCATTTTTTTCCCCTCTGAAGGTTCCTTAGGTCCTGCATTATTTTATCTTCTTCTGTCTCAGTAAAAAGCTCTCAACATGACAGTGGTAGTGTAGGGTGATGGGCCTGTTTGTCTGTTACCAAACATTACCTAGCACCCTTTCCTCAGGGGCAGCTCCTATAATTATATTTAAATAAGTAATAGAGGCAATAAAGGTAATTTTACTCAAAATAATTTAAAGCTGCTTTAGAGTCCTTAGCTTTTTTACCCACAGCCATAGAAATGGACGAATAATTTTTAGAAACTTTATGTCAACAGGTACAGGTATCCGCTTATGAACCTGCCATCCCCTAGCACAAAGTTGGTACACAGTAAACCCTGTGGTAGAGGTAATTGCAATTGTTTGGGCAAATTATGATGTTTCTGGTGATGACAATAATTGAGAAAGTTGATAATGATGCTCCAAAAGAGTGAATAGTCCTTGAACCTCAAGATGTAGCCAGGATCTTATATTTCTAAAACAGAAAAAGACATATGTGGGGCACCTGGGTGGCACCATCAGTTGAGCATCCAACTTCAGCTCAGGTCGTGATCTTGAGGTTCATGAGTTCAAGCCCCACATCTGGCTTGCTGCTTTCAGCGGGGAGTCTGCTTCAGATCCGCTCTCCTCCCCTCCCTTTGCCCCTCCCCCACTTGTGCTTTCTTTTTCAAATACAAATAAACATTAAAAAAAGAAAAAGACATATGTAATTTTCAATAGCTGTCCTAGTAAAGTATATATTTGGTTAACAGCTAACCAGATCAATTTCAGCTGATTATTACATCTCTGATCAACTGAGGTGAGATTTTTAAGTGTGTGTAGAAATCTAAATATTTAGGAGCAAAGCATATCAAACAGGCATCTTTGAATTTAAACAACATAATCTGTTAAAATTGTTGTCCTTAATGGGCCTTATCTAAGAGAACTAGCAAATTGCTATAATGGTTTGTAAAATGTTACTGTCATTAGAATATTCATTTATTTCTATATCAGTATTTCTCTGGATAGTAGTTGATAAGGCTCCCTTTCTAAGAAACTATGTGGAATAGCTGTTATACAGCAGCAATCACTTGTTTCCCTTCTATATTTGTATAACAAGAACTCCTGAGTCCTTTTCTGTTGTTGTTGTTGGTTTGTTTGAAATAGGAATCAAAAGCATTGCTTTCCCAGGGATTGAAATGCAACATTTGAATATAGAACATTGGAATTGGCAACATACTTTGAAACCACTGGAATCTGTGTATATTTCTGGGTTATTTATTATGTATTTACAAACAGAGATGGCTTTTAAAAATACAGAGTCTTAAATATTCTTAGCATTTATCCCTAACTTGTCATAATTATCATGATTCGTTTTTGCTCTTGAACAGCATTTAATTGTATTTCACCGCAGATTTCTAAACTTTACTTGGGAGATCTTCATTCTAAATATAGCAGTGATTTGTTGATTTTTCTGATTCCTGATATAATGAAATGGAGTTACTCCTTCCTTATTAAAGTTGATGCAACTTTTCTTGTGGGGATGAGCACTGGGTGTTATGTGGAAACTAATTTGACAATAAACTATTTGTAAAAAAAAAAAATAAAGTTGATGCAACTTTTAAAAGTATTTATTTTTAAAGATATTTATTTTTATACACTTTCATTGACTTTTGGTCACATTTTGGGTCAGGAAACCTGATTGAAAGCAGGTATGTTTTTGAAATCAGATTATTTTACAGAAACTTAAGAAATAATATTTATATGTAGTATTTATAAATAATTTTATAATATTTATGTTTATAATATTACAACTCACCTTCCTCCCTGTGTAGGTAAAGCATTTTCAAAATTGAAAATTATTGAGGTGCCTGGGTGGCTCAGTCGGTTAAGCATCCGACTTCAGCTCAGATCATGATCTCACAGTTTGTGGGTTCGAGCCCCATGTCGGGCTCTGTGCTGACAGCTCAGAGCCTGGAGCCTGTCTTCGGATTCTGTGTCTCCCTCTCTCTCTGACCTTCCCCTGCTCATGCTGTCTCTCTCTGTCTCTCTCAAAAATAAATAAAATTGAAAATGATTCATCATTAGGTTAAAATTCCCTTGTGATTTTGAATTTTATAATCTCATTGAGTGATTTACTTTATACTTCTATTCCCGAAGCTTACTGCTTTCTTCCTAAGTCTTTCTACAAAGGCACGTCTGTGCAGTTTATTATTCTGTCCTTGGATAAAAATGACCAGTGGCCAAGGATTCCAGTGCAAAATCATGAAACCTCATTTTGCATTAGGATATATAGTAATAGCTGAATGTTCACACTGAACAAACCCAGATTATGCCTATTGGGTTTATCTTTTTTCCAATCTCACAACAATTAACAGCTATTGTCAGTAGTTGCAGAAAGAATATTAGATTTGGAGTGAAAATATTTGGGTTTCAGTCCATCTTATATCTTCCTAACCGTATGACCATGGTTCAGTTAATAACTTCCCTGAACTTTGCTTTTTTCTTCTTTAAAACAACTACAGCAATAACACTTTCCTCATTGGGCTATCGTGAAAGCTGGATCTATATAAAGCACTTAGTTCAGGGTCTATGTATGACATAAGGTATCTGCTAAATATCAGCTATAATTTGACACTGTTATTCTAACTTCCCAGTCCTTCCCTTTCATTTTTTATGGTTTTGTGAAAATGAACTGTTCTTACATATTTACCTGAAAAGGAGGTCAAATTATTCTGCCCTGCACAAATTACACAATGCATACAGTGCTTTGGAAAATATTAAGCTCTACAGAATTGCTGGTGAACATTACACTAACTATAATAATCTGGGTTTTTCAAGCATTAAAAATGTTTAGGGGCAGCTGGGTGGTTTGGTCGGTTAAGTGTCCGTCTTCGGCTCAGGTCATGATCTCACTGTTATGGGTTCGAGCCCCCCGTCGGGCTCTGTGCTGACAGCTAGCTCAGAGCCTGGAACCTGCTTTGGATTCTGTATCTCCCTCTCTCTCTGACCCTCCCCTGCTCACACACTCTCTCTCTCTCAGAACTAAATAAAAATATTAAAAAAATCAAGACAAAATTTTTAGAAATAGCTACTTTTCATGTTTTAGTGTTAAATAATCTGTAGGAACAATTGAATCTTCCAAGTAATGTGATAGAAACAGAGAAATAACATGAGTATCAGAATAAATTAGGCAGACCTTGGCAAGTCTATAATCAATATGGCTGAATAGTGCTGTTTCTTTAAAAACCTATTTGGAAAAAACTTAATTTCTTAAATTGGTAATTCTGCTTTATCGACTTCCTGTATGAATAGAACAACTCTGTTGTATTTTATTATTTTAAATCAGATAGGATCCTGTTTTTCTTCCAATGTGTCCTTTAATGTACTTAGAGAAGTACAACAGGGTGATTTCAATTGATCTCTTTCCTTTCTAAAGTATGTGAATCCTTTGGAGAGCCATCCTAAGAGTCCCATTCTGTTCTTCAGGTTCCAAATGTGACTTTGAAGCACATAGCTGTGGTTGGTTTGAAGCAATTAGTGGTGACCATTTTGATTGGGTGTGGAATTCTAAAAGTAACCTTTCGGCTGAATTTGAACAACAGGCTCCACCTCGGGATCATACTCACAACACACCTGAAGGTAAGACACAAGGAGAGGCTCTGAGTTACTACTTCCATTCACCCTTGGTCAGGTCTGAGGAGAGAAGGAGAAGCATTTAAAGTTCTACGTTACTACCACAAATAGTATGACATTTGGATATTGGCTGTTATACTTATGTTGTCAATATGAAATGACTCCTTTATGGGTGGTGGGGAGGGAGTATAGTCCTATTCTTGGCTGAATTCACTGACATTATTAACTTTACCAGACATTTTCACCTAGATGTAGGTACTAGTTTAGTATTTCTAGGAGTAAATTTGACTCACAATCACTGTTGTTAATTATTAATTGTATAGTCTTAATTTTAGTCAGATGTAGAACTCAGTGTAGGGTTGAAAGGCAGGTGTCTCAACTCAGTTGGCTGACTTATGATATGTGTTTGTATCTCATTAGGGCATTTTATGTTCATTCTGAAGAAAAGCAGAAGCTTGTCACAAGTTGCTAAACTCCAGAGCCCAACTTTCAGCCAGGCAGGACCTGGATGCATGCTTTCCTTCTGGTAAATACTAAAATCTGTGGTCACCTACTCTAGCAGCCCGGTGATTGTAGGCATACTCCTGAACTTAGTGGATTTTAGTATTTGCCCTGGGTTTGGCCTTAAAAATAGCTACTGCATTCGATTTGTACAGTTAGCATTTTACTTAGGAGTATATTATCTGTATTTGTTGTGTTCTTTCTTTAGATGAAAGGGACTCTTTCCCTCCCTCCAACAATGGACTATAGTAGAGTTAACACTGCTTCCCCTGTTGTGGATTGACCTCCTTAAACAGGCTCCCAGCGTCCTGTAAGCCAGAGAAGGCACCTCAGCAGATATGAGCAGCCACAGTTACTGCAAAAAATAAAGGCATCCATTATGATAACTAATTATTATTAACTGACTGTTGACCAGGTGGAAGAGTCTGTAAGTTAAATATTTGGTGGATCCCATAAGTCATTTTCATTTCTTGTGTTTGCTCGTTTTCAGGTTTTATAACTATGGCCTGTCAGTGGGAGCAGCTGAACTACAGCTACATGTGGAAAATTCCAGCGAGCCTACAGTCCTCTGGAGAGTATTATATAACCAGGGCAACCAGTGGTCACAGGCGATTGTTCAGCTTGGACGCCTTACTCAACCCTTCCATTTGTCACTAGATAAAGTCAGTCTCGGCATTTACGATGGGGTCTCAGCTATTGATGACATCAGATTTGAAAACTGTGCTCTTCCCCTTCCTGTGGAGAGCTGCCAAGAGCCAGATTTTTTCTGGTGTCGACATACCAAGGCTTGCATTGAGAAACTTCTGTTATGTGATCTGGTAGACGATTGTGGTGATCGCACTGATGAGGTCAACTGTGGTAAATTTTATTTATTTATTTATTTTGTTGATCCTTCTTATTTTGATAGCGGTGATCTTTTTTTTTTTTTTAATGTTTTTTATTTCTAGGAGAGAGAGAGAGACAGCATGAGCAGGGGAGGGTCAGAGAGAGAGGGAGTCATAGACTGAAACAGGCTCCAGGCTCTGAGCTGGCAGCCAGCACAGAGCCTGACATGGGGCTCGAACCCACGAACCGCAAGATCATGACCTAAGCGAAAGTCGGACGCTTAACCGACTAAGCCACCCAGGTGTCCCTTGATAGTGGTGATCTTGATCAGGACATTGTTTTCTAGTCAATCAAAGCAAAGACACGGAGCATTGTTCCAAAGTTGATGACTGTTCATAAACTGGGCTACCAGTATTTGTTATGCAGACTTTAAAATCCATACTAGAGACGCAGTGATGTGAACACAAGTACCGAGTCTCAGACCTCACGGAGCTTCATGTTTAGCTGAGGAGATCTATGTTGTTCAAATATTTAAAAATAAATACAAAATGGCAGCTTAGGTAGGAGTTACGGAGGGAGAGGCTCTGACTTTTTACAATGTGTTGAATTTTGTGGAGGTGATGACTTAGCTGAGTTCTGAAAAGTAGTAAGTCGAAGCATAGATGCGAAAGCCCTGACATGTGACTGAATGCATGGCAGGTGGAGGCCAGCCAGTGTGCGTGGAGCCAGGAGGTCAAGGGGAGACAGAGAGCAGCATGAGGACGAGATGTGGGGGAGGCCAGGTTTGCAGATCTTCGCAGTCCATATTAGGGAGGATTTTCTTCGTTTGAAATGTTTTAGTAAGGAAGGTAACATAATAAAATTGGCTTCTTAAAACATGTCACTGTGAATATGGTGCGATGAGCAGATTGGAGGAGGGATGTTTCAGGAGGGCCATCAGGAGGCCATTGCAGTAGTCCGCTAAAGAGGCAGCGGGCAGCCTGCATCTCAGTGATAGTGATGGAGATGGAGAGACTGATGTGTGGGGAAATATTTCGCAGGGACATTTGATGATGTTTTGACTATGGGGAGCAGAAGGTGGGGTGTCAAAGATAAGTCCTGACTTTCTGGTTTAATTTAACTACAAACTTTATGGCATCTGATGATTGTATATTGTATATGGTTCTGCAGTTAAATAAACCTAGCTCCAGAAATATCATGCCCAGTGCGTTTGAGCCTGAAAATGAATTAGGTGGTTTTTTTTTTTTTTCTCAATTTCAAAAATCAGTTAGAAAAAGAGTTGGCACCTTTCTTTGTCTAGAAATAGCAACAATTCTTAAAATTCAAGCTATTTGTCTATTAAATTGTGGGGCTAATTACATCCCAAATTGAAGCCATAATATGCTCGGTACATCATAGGAAACACTGCACCCAGGAATTTCCATATAATTTATTGTAGAGAGTATTGCATATATGTGATTTTTGATATAGGTGGATTGAAGTCAGAATTACCATGCATCTCATTACACAACTAACACCTTGAATGGATGTAAATAAAGTTGACAATTTAGACAATGGCTAACATAAGAAATGTTACTTGTCATCAAGGCAATTTATTTTCATACGTTTAGAAAGCTTTTTCATCTTTTTCAAGCTCTCCAAATCCCACTCCTCCGAAAAAATGTTAATCTGTTGCTACAAAGAAGCAAATTATCCTTCCACCTATGCAGTATTAACTTAGTGGAATGGAATTATGGCGGTACAAGTGTGATAGCAAAATACTTTCTGTGACTAAATATTAATGAAAGGAATTCGTGGCATTAGACTATCAGGTTCTCCCACAGCTCTCCATGTAGACCTATATTAATTTATTACATAGAATGCGTTAGACATCCAGAAATCTCTGTTGTGTTTCCTGAAGTTCCCTGTGTTTAGAGACATAATCTTTTATTCAGAGGTGGAGCTATATGTATTCCCCTCTGAAATAAAGATTGAGCATACAGTCTGTGTGAAGACAGGCAGTATCGAAATCCTCTGGCGTCAGTGCCAGTTTTATGTCAAAAAACTTAGCAGCTTGACATTCTCCTTCTGCTACATAGCCAAAGACTGACACCTGGAGAGGACACGGTGGGTCCCCAGTTCACGTCAGAGCTGAGCTTGATTAGTCACAAGTGAGGAAATATCAAATGAAAGCTCATTTCCCATTTGACATTTACTCACTTGGTTCCCCTCATTAGGTCTAAGCCCCTGTTCTGTGGCTTTCAAAGACAGATGATTCGTTCTTGCCTGGCTGCATTTATCCACATATGCTTATATTTACTATTTCAGCATATTTACTCACCTTCAGTACCAAGTGCATATACTAAGATGAATAGTTAAAAGATAGCTGACATTTATTTTTTTATTAGCTTATGTAAATGGAGCTAACATGTAGAACTACTCGTTAATTCTAAATCCTGTTTTTATTTTCTCCCCAATTAATGCTAGATGTACATTCTATTGCATTAATTCTAATGCAATTCTAATTCTAAACCATCCTGGTGTCAATAAAATGCTCACATCCTGAAAAACAAATTCCTCTGTTATCCTAGAAATTAAGGTAGGTTATCTAGTTGACGAGGAACAAGTCAGTTCTTCCTAAGTGCTTTCAATTCTTCCAGTGACTAAAAGGAGTTTAAAGGTTAAAACCTCTGGCTCAAAGGTGCTACAATCCAGTGAGAAGGGAAGGCTGCCTCCCAGGAGACACAGCAAGGAGTCCCCCAGGCACCCAGTGCAGCAGGAGGCATGGGTAGGGACAGAGAGAGGGGCCAGGTGTTTAAGGCATGTGTAGAAGATGGCGTTTGCCAAGGGGGCTTATGAATAGGAGGTTAATTTGGGAAAGGTGAAGCTTGAAAGAGGAACTTAGGTTCAAGTTTAATGAGTTATCTATGAAAGGATTTTGAATATGGAAGGAAAATGATAAACTTCTTTGAAGAATGGTCATTCTGGGATTGGTATGTTACTGCGGCAAGAGGGAGCCAGAAAGAAGAGTTTTTCAGCATGGGGTCTGGAAAACACTGGCATCAGAATCACCTTGGGTGCTTATTAAAATATGGATTCCTGGGCTTCCCCCCATGTCTGACGAACGAGTATATGTACAGGACTTCGCCATGGAGTAAGCAATTATACCATGCACCTCAGGCGATTCTGAAAGACTGAGACCTATGAAGATACGACAGTTCTCAGTTCTGCATGTGAGAATCACCAAGGGAGATGAAGAAATATCCTGATGTCCAGACGCACTATTTGTACCAATCAAGTCAACATCTCTGGAGATGAATTCTGGGCTTTAGTGTCTTTTGCTTTGTTTTGATTTTTTCATGTTCACTGGGCATTGAAACATTCGGCTAAGGTTGAAATCAGCTGAACCAGAAGTTTGTTGCGTTGGGTCAGCCGTGGTGTCACGGCCATGTGCAGAGAGTTACAGTGCTAGAAATGGTGGAGGGATGGGCGTAAAAGACATTTGGAAAATAGTGGCTGAAGTGATGCCGCCTTCAGTCTGTAAACTATTATTCCTTGATTTAAGTCTAGGATGTATTCACTTTTTAAAAGCTTTAATGTTGCACTTAAGAAAAAAAATTAAAATGGTTAACCTTGCCAGGAGCAACATATCAACTGGTATTTTTCATCACAGTTATTTCTGTCCTTAATTATCTTTCGCTCTTATCTAATGCCTGTTTCAGTACCCGAGCTACAATGTGACTTCGAAAATGGAATTTGTAATTGGGAACAAGATACAGAAGATGACTTTGATTGGACCAGGAAGCAAGGTCCAACCCCAACACTTAATACAGGGCCGATGAAGGATAATACTTTGGGCACAGCTAAAGGGCACTATCTCTACATAGAATCTTCGGAGCCACAGGTTTTCCAGAACAGAGCTGCTTTGCTCAGCCCCGTCCTTAATGCCACTGATGCAGACAACTGCACCTTCCGCCTCTATTACCACATGTTTGGGAAGCGCATTTACAGGCTGGCCATCTACCAGCGCATCTGGAACAACACGAGAGGACAGCTGCTGTGGCAGATATTTGGGAACCGAGGCAACAGATGGATAAGGAAACACCTCACCATTTCCAGCAGGCGACCTTTCCAGGTAGGGATAATGGATTTCGTAATATGTATTTAAAACGCGTCGGGATGTTTTAGGAATATGAAAGGCTGCTGTGTTCTTGAATTAAAAGCAAGTGAAATTTGATCAAACTTACTTTGATATACATTTATCATTCAATTAAGGGTGTACCAAAGCTCGTTAAGTTGCTTTCCTCCTTGACTACCCCCAATAACGCGTGATTAAAACTTCTGAAGGTGGACACATGTTACTGGAAACAGCTGCAGGCCCTTCTTTGACTTTAAGTCATTTTTCTGCTGAAAGAAAAAAATCTGGAGGGAAAAGGAGTTTTGCACAAATTCTGGTATTCTTCCAAAAGTTCAGATTCTTCAATCTGTTATTTTGAATATTTCATCTGACTTCTTCCCACATTTGATAGGTAAGCAACAAAAATTCAAGAAGAGTGCATGCTTTGTTGGAAAATCACACGGCCACTCTGGGGCAAAGCCAGACTTTAGTCTATGTCTCCTTACTCCCCGTGGAATATTCTTTATTCTGATTCTCACCTACCTTCTCTTACCTAAAAGGAGAACTTGGAGTGGCTCGTTTAAATGCTTATGTGGCTTTTACCAGTGTTTGTGAAGGAATTTAGCATCCGTTATCTATCTCTTTGATTCCCTCAGCAATTCCCTGAAGTGGGTAAGTCAGAGATCCTTTTTGTCAGTTTAACAGATAGGAAGAAAAGAACTCAAAGAGGTTGTTATTTATATCCAGCCAAATAGACGCTGAGCAGCAGAATGGGGACTTGGACTGGAACCCACAGTTTCCAATTAATTCACATTCATTCCTTTGTAATATATCATACAGCCTGTCACATGGAGGAGAGCTGAATATTCTTCTTCCCTTTTCTCAAATAGATCTCCTTGTAATATATAGGGAGAAACTTCTTCCCTCTCCAGGCTAAACTCATTTTTGCCTTCTTTACAGGTACTAAATTTCTTTGTTACCCTAATTTAAACCACACTCTCTATTTTTTATTTTTTAGTGTTAATTTATTTTTGAGAGACAGAGAGAGACAGAGTATGAGCAGTGGGGGGAACAGAGAGAGAGGGAGACACAGAATCTGAAGCAGGCTCCAGGCTCTGAGCTGTCAGCACAGAGCCCGACAGGGGGCTCAGACCCTTTAACTGGGAGTTCGTTCATGACCTGAGCTGAAGTTGGATGCTTCACTGACTGAGCCACCCAGGTGCCCTGAGCACTGTGTTTATTTAAATGTCTTGAGTTAACAGTTTTACAGCCAAGAATTTAGCTCCAGGCCACTAGTTAGCAGCCTTGGTAGATTGCATTATACATGGCTCACTAGACAACACACTGAGATTGGTGATTTGTCCAGAGAGACATAAACTGTAATCCTGGGAATGAATCTGCCACGTGTAGAGTGTTAGCTTGCTGTTCAGTCATAATGGTAAGATGCACAGAATCATACGAAATGAAACTGAAGGAAGGTTCTTTGACTTTTATTTAATAATGGCTCATACACTGCAAATTAATACTTAATATTTAATCAGATGAATTGTAATTTGGGTCAAACTGGCATTCAGTGGATAAACTTTCCTTATGATATTTACTCAAGAATTGGTTGCCAGGAGAAAAAGCACTTCGCAAGAGGTCTGCTTCACATTCAGATGAACATGGAACTTCCAAAGGAATCCTCTGATTATGAATCTAAAACACAGAGATTGAAGTTTGAGACTCATTTTGGATTATACATGGAGTGCTCTGTTTGATTTTATGCAATGGTTCTTCTCGGCTGTTTATTATTTTCAATGACATTCAGGCATGAAAAGGTGAAATTAGATTGTACATACTTTGTAGATTAATTGAGTAAAAATTGGGTCTAATTTAACCAACCACATATTTTTCTTTAAAAAATTTTTTTAATGTTTATTTATTTTTGAGAGAGAGACAGAGTATGAGAAGAGAAAGAACAGAAAGAGAAAGAGAGAGGGAGACACAGAATCTGAAGCAGGCTCTGAGCTGTCAGTGTACAGCCTGATGGGGGACTCGAACTCATAAACTGCAAGATCATGACCTGAGCCAAAGTCGGATTCTTTTTATTATTATTATTATTAGAGTATGAGAAGAGAAAGAACAGAAAGAGAAAGAGAGAGGGAGACACAGAATCTGAAGCAGGCTCTGAGCTGTCAGTGTACAGCCTGATGGGGGACTCGAACTCATAAACTGCAAGATCATGACCTGAGCCAAAGTCGGATTCTTTTTATTATTATTATTATTATTTATTTTTGAAAGAGAGAGAGACAGAGCATGATCAGAGGAGAGGCAGAGAGAGAGGGAGACACAGAATCCCAAGCAGACTCCAGGCTCTGAGCCATTGGCACAGAGCCTGATGCGGGGCTCAAACCAACAAACTATGAGATCATGACCTGAGCCGAAGTTGGATGCTCAACTGACTGAGCCACCAAGGTGCCCCTCCCATATTTTTCTTTATTGAATAATGAGTATATGTAGTTGTTGCAAGAGCAAGAATAACCAAGATTTTATTGAACTCTGATATTGTAGATGAAATTATCTACTATCAATACAGCAGACAACAGGTAGTCATTTACTGTTTGTTTAAAAGAAAACTTCAAGGCTTTTTAAGGAACTACGTATGTATAGTTGACACACAATATTACATTCGTTTCAGGTGTACAAAGTGATTCAAGAAGACTGTATACTATGTTCACCACACATGTGCTTTTACAATATAGTTAACTATATTCTTCATGCTGTGAATTCATTCCTATGACTTACTCATTCAATAACTAGAAGCTTGTATCTACCACTCACCTTCCTCCATTTTGCCCAACACCCTCCCCTCTGGCAATCACCAGTTAGTAGTCTGTATTTATAGGTCTGATTCTGCTTTTTGTTTGTTTATTGATTTTTTAAAAATTCCACTTAGTGGAATTATATAGTTTTTTGCCTGATGAATTTTACTTGGAGTAATTCCCCCGATGTTAATCCATGTTGTGTCAAATGGCACATCTGATCCTTTCTGTGGCTATATAATATTTCATTGTGTGTGTGTATCCCACTTCTTATCCATTTGTCTATTGATGGACACTTAATTTGCTTCCATATCTTGACTATCTTTTGAAATTAGTGTTACTGTGCTTTTTGGGTAAATACTAATGGAATTATTGGATCATATGATATTTCTTTTTAAAAAATTTTTGGGCAACCTCCATACTGTTTTCCACAGTGGCTACTCCAGTCTGAATTCCCACCAACAGTACAAGAGCGTTCCTTTTTCTCCACATCGTCACTAAAACTTTTTATTTCATGTTTTGGTTTTTGCCATTCTGACAGCTGTATAGTATTTTTTCATTGTGATTTTAATTTGCATTTACATTATGATTAGTGATGTTGAGCATCTTTTCATGTGTCTGTTGGCCATCTGTATGTATTTGGAGAGATGTCTGTATATTTTATCTGCCCATTTTTTAATTGATTTGTTTGTCTTTTTTGGTATTGAATTGGTATAAATTTCTTATATATTTAGGATATTAACCCCTTATTGCCTATAACATTTGTAAATATCTTCCCCCATTCAGTAGATTGCCTTTTTGTTTCCTTGATGGTAATCTTTGCTGTGTAAAAGCCTTTTATTTTGATGTAGTCTCAATACTTTATTTTTTATTTTGTTTCCTTGCCTCAGGAGATATATTTAAAAACATACTGTTATGGTCAATGTCAGAGCAATTACTGTCTGTGCTCTCTTCTAGCGTTTTTATGGTTTCAAGTCTCACATTTAAGTCTTTAATCCATTTTGAGTTTGGGTGTGGTGTGAGAAAGTGGTCACGCGTCATTCTTTTTCATGTAGGTGTCCAGTTTTCCCAGCTTTGAAGAGACTGTCTTTTCCCCATTGTATATTCTTGCCTCCTTATTCACAGATTAGTTGCCCATAAATTCATGTGTTTATTTCTGAACTCTCTCTTCTTTTTTATTTATAAAAAGATCTGTATGTTTATTTCTCTTCCAATACCATACTGATTTGATTACTACAGCTTTGTAGTGTACCTTGAAATCCTGGACTGTGACACCTCTAGCTTTGTTCTTTCTCAAGATTGCTTTGGCTATTCTGAGTCTTTTGTGGCTCCGTACAAATTTCAGGATTATTTATTCTAGTTGTGTGAAAAATGCTGTTGCATTTTCATAGGGATTGGATTAAATCTGTGAGATGACATTTTAACAATATAATTTCTCCAGTTCATGAACATGAAATATCTTTGTTTTTCGTGTGTGTGGGTCATCTTCAGTTCCTTTTATCAGTGCTTTATGGTTTTCAGAGTACAGACCTTTTACCTCTTATGTGTTCATTCTTTTTGATACAATTTTAAATCGTGTTGTTTCTTAAGTTTCTCTTTCTGCTGCTTTATAGTGTATAGAAACACTACCAATTGATTGATATCTGGGTATTGATTTTGTATTCTGCAACTTTTCTGAATTCATTTTTTGCTTCTAGTAGTTTTTTTTGGTAGTGTTTTCAGGATTTTCATATCATCTGCAAATAGGGTAGGTTTTACTTTGTCTTTACCAATATGAGTTCCCATCATTTCTTTTTCTTGTCTGATTACTGAAGATAGGACTCCCTGTACTATTTTGAATAAAACGGAGACTGGACATCCTTGTCTTGCGCCTGATCCTAGAGGAAAAGCTCTGTCTTTCCCCACTAAAAATGATGTTAGCTGTGGGTTTTTCGTATATGTCCTTAATTATGTTGAAGTATGTTCCCTTAAAACCAACTTTGTTGAGGATTTCCACCATGAATGGATTTTGTTCTTTGTCATATGCTTTTTCTGCATCTATTGAAATGATCATATGGTTTTTATCCTTTCTCTTATCGATGTGATGTATCACACTGATTGATTTGTGAACGTTGAACCATGCTTGCATCCCAAAAATAAATCCCACGTGATCATGATAAATTATTTATATTGATTGATGTGAGAATAATGAACCACAGTCACATCCCCGGAATAAAATCCACTTAATTGTGGAGAACTATTTGTTTAATGTATTATTGGATTCAGTTTGCTAATTTCATGTATTTCATCAGAGATACGGACCTGTAGTTCTTTGTTGTTGTGGTGGTGGTGGTGGTGATGGTGTCTTTATCTGGTTTGGCTTCATAGAATGAATTTGCAACCTTTCCTTCCTCTTGAATTTTTTGGAATAATTTGAGAAGTATATTAGCTCTTTGGTAGAATTCACCTGTGAAACCATATGGTCCTAGACTTTTGTTTGTTGGGAGTTGTTTGACTATTGATTCAATTTCATTGCTGGTAATTGGTCTGTTCAAATTTACAGTTTTCTTCCTGAGTCGGTTTTCAGAGGTTATATGTTTTTAGAAATTTATCCATGTTTTCTAGGTTGTCTATTTTGGTGGCATATAATTTTTTATAATATGCTCTTATAATACCTTATATTTCTGTGATGTCAGTTGTTATTTCTCCTCTTTCATTTCTTATTTGAGTCCTCACTCTTTTTTGGGGGGCGATGAATGTATATTAATATGACCTTTTCAAAGAATTAGCTCCTGATTTCATTGATGTGTTCAATTTTTTTGGTTGTTCTTTCTGTTTCATTTATTTATGCTCTTTACTGTTTCTTTTATTCTCCTCATTTTCAATTTGTTCTTATCTTTCTAGCTCTTTGAAGTGTAGGGTTAGGTTATTTATTTGAGATTTTTATTGCTTCTTGAGGTAGACCTGTATTACTATAAATTTCCCTGTTAGAACCACTTTTGCTATGTCACAAAGATTTTGGACTATTGTGTTTTCACTTTTATTTGTCTCCATGTATTTAAAAATTTTTTTTCTTTGATTTTTTGGTGGACCAAGGAATTGTTAATAGATTGTTATTTAACTTCCATGTATTTGTGTACCCTCCAGATTTTTTCTTGCTGTTGATTTCTAGTTTCATAGCATTGTGGTCAGAAAAGATGCATGGTATGACTGTCTTTGTGAATTTGTTGATTCTTGTGTTGTAGTATAACAGCTGATCTGTTTTGGAGAATATTCCATGTGTACTTCAGAAGGATAATATATTTCACTGTTTATATGTTCTGCATATATCTGTTAGATCCTTCTTGTCCCTGTGGCATTCAAAGCCAATATTTCCTTCTTGATTTTGTCTTTGGATGATCTGTCCATTTATGTAAATTGATTGTTAAATTCTCTATTGTTGTATTACTATTGATTACTTCCTTTATATTTGTTATTCTGCTTTACATCATTGGGTTCTCCCATGTTAGGTGCTTAAATATTTACAATTATTTTGTCTTTTTATTTGATTGTCTCCTCTATTATGATATGGTGTCCATTATCTCCTGTTACAGTCTTTGTTTTAAAGTCTATTTTGTCCGATGTCAGCATTGCTTCCCCAGCTTTCTTTTCAGTTCCACTGCATGTTAGGTGCTCTTCCATCTCGTCACTTTCAATCAGCATATTTCTTTGGGTCTGAAATGAGTCTCCTGTATAAAGATTGGTTTTGCTTGTTATCTATTCCATCACCCTATGTCTTTTAGTTGGAACATTTAATCCATCTACATTTGAGGTAATTATTTGCATTTTTAAACTTATTTTATCATTGTTTTTATATTCTCCATTATCTTCTCTCAGAGTTTCCTGGCTTTCTTTGGTAATGTGCTCGGATTTCTTTCCCCTTATTATTTCCATATCTATTACTATTTTTTGATTTGTGGTTATCATAGCATTTATATATAGCATCTTATTAGGAGTCTGTATTACGTTGATGGTCACTAAGTTTGGCCCATTCTAAAAACACTGTTTTTACTCCTTTCTCTACCACATTTTAAATATGTGTTGTCATAATTACAGCCTTTTATTGTGAATCCCTTGACTAATTTTTTATAATTCTATTCTTCTTTTGTGCTTCCTGCTTTTCTCATTCCTGCTTATAGTCTTTCCTTTCCACTCAAGGAGCCGGTAACCTTGCTTCTAATGCTGGTTCATTCCTGATGAAATCCTTTCATTTTTGGTTGTCTAGGGAACTCTTTATTCCTCCTTATATTTGTCATGATAGACTTTCTGGATAGAGTATTCTTGGTTGTAGGGTTTTTCTTTTGTTTTCTGTTTTTGTTTTTTTTCCCAGCACTTTGAATGTATCATGCTACTCCCTTCTGTTCTGCAAAATTCCTGCTGAAAAAATCAGCTGATAGTCTTATTTACCTTTAAAATAAGGGAAATTATTTTACTACCTTTAAAATTCTCCATTACTATTTTTTTATCACAGTGATTTTTATGTGTCTTAGTATGAACCTTCTTGGGTTGATTTTGTTGGGGGCTTTCTGTGCCTTCTGGATCTGAATGTCTGTTTCTTTCACTAGATAAAGAAGTTTTCAGCTGTTATTTCTTCAAATACATTTCCTGTCCCCTTTTCTCTCTCTTCTTTTTCTAGGACTCCTGTAATATGAATGTTATTACGCTTGATGGTATCATTGAGTTCTCTTAATCTAATTCTCATTTCTTATTATTCTTTCTTTTCTCATCTGTTTGACTTGATTGCCTTTCATTACTCTCTCCTCTAGATTGCTACTTCCTCTAGTCTATGATTTATTCCCTCTAGTGTATTTTTAATTTCACTTATTGAGTTTTTTTTTTTTTTATCTCTGATTGGTTCTTTTTTTATGTTTTCTCTCTCTGTTAAAAGTCTCACTGAGGTCCTCTTCTCCTTTCTTGAATCCAGTGAGTATTTTTATGAACATTACTTTAAATCCTCCATTGGGCATATTACTTATCTCCATTTCATTTAGCTCCACTGCTGTGATTTTGCTCTTTTATTCATTTGGGACTTATTCCTCTGTCTCCTTATTTTTTCTGAGTCTGTTTCTATGTGTTAGGAAAATTCAGCTACGTCTCCTATTCATGAATGCAGTGGCCTTATGAAGAGGAGGCCCTGTAGTGCCCTGCAGTGCACTGTCCCCTGTTTCCCAGAATGTAGCTCTTCAGAGATATCTCTTATGTGTGCCATGGGCCCTACTATTATGGCCGAGCCATGTTAGCCTCTGGTCCAGTTAACTACCATGACTCTTTTTGCCTCTTTTGGGCAGAGTTTGCTCCTTTTGTTCTTAGTGAGCCAATCTGAGGCCACCTGGGGCTTGAGCTGAGTCAGACCCAGTGTTTGCCAGAGCTCATTAGCACCCAACTGTAGGGCACCCTTCCTGTGGTTTTTCAGAAACTGTCATTGGTGGGCGTGGCCTGTACCCTGACCAGATGTCTACCTGCAGCCCACTGTGGTTGGTCATGGTCATGGATGTGTGGTTGTCTTCCCCTGTTCCTGAGTCAGAAGTCACTTTGGAAGGGTGCTAGCTCTTGTCACATCTGATGGCACCCTGCCATGCTTGTGGCATCACTTTGGATGGTCTTCTGCAAGGGGCATTTTGAAGGGCGTAAGTCCACAAAACAACATGGGGGTAAGGCGCAAGGTGCCAGCAGGGCCCATGCAGGTCAGCCAGTGGAGGGGGCCTGTAGCCCTCTGGGAAAACCTATGCAGAGGCCAGGCCAGGGTTAGGGGGTGAGCCTACAGAAGACCACAGAGGTTAGTATGCTCTTAGGAAGCCAGGTGGAGAGTGTTTGTGCTGGTTCCTGCAGGTCCCTATATCTAGGTTGGGGTCTGGGTGAAGGACATCTTGCCCATGAGCTCTTTTATTCTTCGAGTAGTCTTCTCCAGATCCCTGCACTTCCAGCACATGCTCCGAGATTAGTAAGTAAGTCTCCCTGCTGTATCCCCCAGGCATTTTTGAAACTCGCTTCAATACTATATCTCAATGGGGGCTGTTTTGTGCTGTCTCTTTAATGGCAGGGACTCAGATTCCTCTTGCACTTTGAGGGTCCTCCAGGAGCTGAATTTGCTGATCTCTAAAATTCTAGGTGTTAACCCCACTTCCTGTAAGAACTCACAAAACAAGGCCTCTCTGACTTCCAAAGCCAAACATTATGGGGATTTGTCTTCCCAGGTGGGTCCCTGTGCTTGTGGCACGTGGTGTGGGGTTGGAAACTCTCCCTTTCTGTGTCCTGGTGTCCCTCATTTTGCAGACAATCCCACCAGTCAGTTTGGTTCCTGGCTGCATTTCCACCCTTCCTCCCTTCTTCAGCGTGTCCTCTTCTCTACATGTAAAACTCTGTTCTGCCAGTCTTTGGGTCATTTTCTGGTTTATTTACTCTCATGTAAGTGTTATCTAGGTGTATCCATGGGATGAAGTGAGCCTGGGATCCCCCTTCTCTATCTACTTTCCTAGGTCAACAATGGATTCTCTTACCTTTAACATTTGGCATTTTAGTGAATATATGTGGTGCAGACCTCCTTCAGATCATCTCATTTGGAATTCTGGTTTTTGGACTTGGATAGCTATTTCCTTCCCTTGATTAGGAAGGCTTTTAGTTATTATTTCCTCAAATCAGTTTTCTACACTTTTTTCTTCCTCTTCTGGGATCCCTACAATGTGAATGTTTGTTTGCTTAATGTTGCCCAAGAGATCTATTAACCTACCTGCTCCCCCCGCCCCCCCACTTTTTAAAGTTCTTTTCTCTTTCTGCTGATTAGTTTGTGTGCTTTCAATTTAAGACCATTCGTTTAAAGTGAAATACACAGGACAGAACTAGATTGCACATGTAGGTATAGGAACTGTTTGGCTTTTTAATGTCAGTTGAAGTAATCAACCACTGCTATTATGTGTGGCATGGTCTGAAAGGCTCAGCCAATCATTCATTACATACAAAACTTTATGCCAACCATCTAACTGATTTTTGTTATGATCTTTATTAAAGTATAATTGACATACAACAAACTACAAATATTGACCTTTTAAACCATCGTCACAGTCAAGGTAATAGGTACATTTGCTTCACCTCTAAAAGTTTCCTCATATCCTTTTATAATACCTCCATCTGGCCCTCACTCCCTTGACAACAACTGAATTGGTTTCTCTCGGTACACATTAATTTATATTACCAAAATTTTATATACAAATTTTACAGTATGTACTTTTTCTGACTTACTGCATTCAGAAGATTCTTTTATGTTATGGAATATATCTGTAATTCATTTGTTTCTATTGCTGAATAGTATTATATGAGTGCAGGGCAGATTATCTATTTAATTATTGATTGATATTAGGGTTGCGTGTATTTAGGGGTATTATTTAAGTAAATCTGTTGTGCACATTTGCATGTAAGTGTTTATATGAACATCTGCTTTTATTTTTCTTGGTAAATACCCAGGAGTGGAATGGTTGTATCACATGCTAGAATTGTGCTTAACATTTTAAGAGACTCTTAAACTGTTTTTTCACAGTGAGCCATGTTTTATTCCCATCAGTAGAATACATTAGTTCTGGTTCCTCCACTTCTTAGCCAGTACTTGTTATTATCAGTCTTGATTTTCGTTATTAGAAGTATAATGTTATTTTATCATGGTGTTAATTTGCATTGTTAATAAGCCTTAAGTATGTTGGACGTATTTTCTATGCTTACTTGCCAAATGGAACATAATTTGAAGAGTGTGTTTAAGTCTTTTGCCCAATTATTATTGTTATTTTTAAATTTTTTGCCCAGTTTTTAAATTAGATTTTGTTTCCTTATTTTGAGCTTTTTAAATATTTACTGATGCAAGCTTTTTTTTTTAGATATGTTAATTATAATTTTTTTTTCTCCCAGTCTGTAGCTTGTGTTTTAATTCTTCTAATAGATTCTTTATAGAGGAGAGTCTTTCTAATTTTGATGAAGTCCAATTTATTACTAACTCAGATCCCCAGAGCATTCCTTTCCTCTTTCTCCTCTCCTTTGTGAACTTTGATTACATGTAAATTAAGCTGCTTGAAGTTGTTCCAGAGCTTATTACTGATCTGTTTTCCCCCAATTTTCTCTTCCTTCTGTGTTTTATTCTGTATAGTATCTACCTTTATATCTTAATGATTAATCTACTCTTAATCCATTCCAGTGTATTTTTTCATCTCTTACATTGTCAATTTTATATCTGAATTTTGATTCTGGCCTTTATTGCCCCCATCTCTATTTTAGAATATACAGAATAGTTTTAATAACTGTTTTAGATGTTTGGAGTGATGGAAACAAGATAGAAGTAAAGGAGACCCCCTGCTTGTTTCCCTCTCAACAACGATTTGCTGATCATCCAACACAAAGGTGACTTCGAGGGAGCTTGGGACCCAGCAGGCTGGGAGCTGTCCTGCCTGCTCAGTGAGCTGCCCAGAAGTTACATCCATGCCCCAAAAAGTTGCCCCACCAATCTCAGTCCAGCAGTAGATGCTGAATCAGCACTATAAACTCTCCATTCCGTCTCAGTCATGGTGAGGAAGTGATCCTACCTGCCCAGGGACCCACCAAGATTCTGTCCATCTGTTCTCCTGGAGGTAGGCCTTCACAGTTTAGCCTAACTGTAACCCAGTTCCAGCTCCTCACAGTCCTGCTCAGGGGGTGTCCCTTTCCACCCTGGGACCTTCCCGGTGACCTGACAGGGGAGCCTTCCTAAGAACCACATGGGCAACCACATTGATCTGCACACCTGGTAACAGGCCCATATTTACAGTCCCAGATACAGACCACACGGCTGACATCTGTCCTGTGCCAGCCATACTGATCAAGGTTCTGGAGGAAGTTCTTTCCAGTCAGGAACCAGACATGATCTCTGTCAACCCAAGCCACTGGTAACAGGTGTGACAGCTGCAAAAGCCACTGAGAATTCAGGAGCAGTCACGTGACCTTGCTCTAATTCTGGTCATTGGTGATGTTGGAAGCATACTGGAAGCCTGGGGACCCGAAAGAAGAAGGTCTTTAACTGCCAAACCACTCCATAAAGATTGGCAGAGGGTTAGGTTTTTCATATGCACAGATGGAAAAGCAGGGCCACGTGGATCCTGAAGATTCAGGCAAACATGATGCCACCAACACAAATGAATAAACCTCCAATAACTGACCCCGAAAAAGTGGAGCTTTACAAATTTTCTGACCCCAAAATTCAAAATTATCTTAAAGCTCACTGAGATTAAAGTGAACACATTTACACAACTAAATGAATTTGAGAAAACAGTGCATGAACATTAGAAATTTAATGATGAAATATAAATCATAAAAACATAACCAAACACGTCCTGGGACTGAAGAATAGTGACACAGATGAAAACTTCAACAGAGCTAAAGCAGAAGACTTGATCGTGCAGAAGAGTTAGGGGATTGAAACACGAGTATTTGAAATTAGCCACTGAGAGGAAGAGAAAGAAAAACAAGAGTGAAGAAAGCGTATGGGAACTGTGAGACATCAACTAGAGAAAAATGTGTGGATTATGGGAGTCCCATAAAGAGAAGAGAGAAAGGAGCAGAAAGCTTACTTAGAGAAAAATGACAGAAGACTCCCATATCATCACAGGGATTTGGCCATTCAGATGATGAAGCTCAAAGGATTCCAAACCAAGATTATCTCAAAGAAGATTACTCTGTGACCCAGTATATTCCAGCTGTCAAAAGTTAATGACTAAAATTGCAAACACGAAAGAGAAAAGTGACTTGTTACATATAAGGGAACTCCTACCACATGGCTATCAGTGATATTTTCAGCAGAAACTTTACAGACCAGGTGGGAATGAGATGATATATCTAAAGTACTAAAAGAAGAAAAACCACCCTGCCCACTACTAATACTATACATGGGAAAGCTGTTCTTTTAAATGAAGTAGAGATAAGATACTCCTAGATAAACAAAAGCTGAGGTAGTTCATCACCAGTAGACATGCCTTACAATAAATGCTAGAAGGGGCTCCTTAAATTGAAGCAAAAGTATGATAAGTAACAACATGAATACATATGAAAGTGTAAAATTTACTGGTAAATGTAAATTTAGTTAAATTCAGACCGCTCTAATACTGTAGTAGTGCACAAATCTAGTATAACTAGCACAAAACATAAAAAGGTATTAAAAACAACTGAAGCTACAATACATGTTATTGGAGACACAGGATAAAGAGATACAATTTACATGCAATATAAAACATCTTTAGCATAAAATATGGAGGGAGAAAAGCAGTATATTTGTAGTTTTAAAATGCTGTTGAAGTTATCAGCTTAAAATAGATTATTATAACTCTAGGATGATTTATGTAGGCCTCATAGAAACCACAAAGAAAAACTTCCAGTAGGTACACAACATACAAAGAAGAAGTAATTAGAACATACCAGTACAAAACATTAGAAAGGAAGATAGCAAGAGAGGAAGAAAGGAAAAGCAAAACCTTTAGAAAGTAAACAATGAAAAACTAAGTCCTTAACTTTCAGTATCTTTTTAAATTATTAAACTGGACTAAAATTTCCAGTCAGAAGCATAGAGTGACTGAATGGGTAAAAATAAGATGCAAGATCCCATGACGTGCTGCCCCTGAGATTTGTCTTAATCTTAGGACATGCAAAGCCTGAAAGTGAAGGGTTGGACAAAGATATTCCGTACAAATGTAACCGAATGAGAGCAGGGGTAGCTATACAGATGTCAGATAGGGGAAGACTAATCCAATTTCATTTGACAATGAAATCCGCCAGTGCAAGAATGAGGTCTGTGTTGCCATGGCATATAGCACAGTGCATGGGATCTGGGTGATGTGTACAAAATGTTGAATAACTATGTAGCGGCATGAATGAAGTCTTGTTTAGTGAGTATAGATCCAGGACTCCTTTCCAGTTCTTTGGGTTCTTTTTTTTGTACTTGCTTTTGGTTTCTTTGTTGTATATTCATGATAGTTTCTTAGTGATTTGAAACTATGGAGCTGTTATGTCAGATTCATTTAAAAAGTGATGGGCTTATACATGCAAGGGGTTTTCATAATACGGAATTTTTATTTAAGTTTCAGGAAGTGATCAATTTATTGATCTATTGATTTCCTGTATTTTTTTGTCTTATTGTTATGTACAGTTTTAATATAAGATCAAGCTATATTTCACCTGAAAAGTACTCATGTTTATTATGACAGATGACTATCAGTTTAGATTTACTTTGAAGTAGTAAAAGTTACTTAAAAATTTTTTTTTAATGTTTTATTTATTTCTGAGAGAGAGATAGATGCAGTGTGAGCAAGGGAGGGTCAGAGAGAGCGGGAGACACAGAATCCGAAACAGGCTCCAGGCTTTGAGCTAGCTGTCAGCACAGAGCCTGACGCAGGGCTTGAACCCATGAACCATGAGATCATGACCCGAGCTGAAGTCGGACGCTTAGCCAACTGAGCCACCCACGTGCCCCAAAGTACTAAAAGTTCTGGTTAGAGATTGACCTTGTCTTCTTTTTCTTCTGTACAGCCTACTGTGTGCTTATAAATTACTTTAATCTTCCTCAGAAATGTAAAAGTTGTTTTATTTCTTACTTTTAGTTCTATAGTACTTTAGAATTCCTGTGACACATGTAGTTAAGTACCTTAGAGCAATTGACATCAATATTTATTAATATTTATAGTTAATTTCATTTCCATCATTAATTGGGATAGAAGATAGGCTTTGTTTTCCATGTGGAAGCTCAGTCATAGATTTAGAAACCTTACAGGCAGAAAGGGATTTTTTTAGGACAACCATTTTGTCGTATAGGTGAAAAAATGATCTGGAAAAATCTCTCTTCTTTAATGTCTTTACAGATATTTAAGAAGAAAGAGTAGACTCTGGGTTTCATAATCCAGCTGAACAATGTTGGCACTGCAATACCCTCAATTTACATTATTCACATAATTACACATACTTACATATTAAGTAAGCAAAAACACTAAGGGATATTACACACCAAAATATAATATTCCATGTTTTGATCTTCAAATTCAATATGCAGCAACTCAAAGATCAATAATTCCAGTGATTCCTTGAGTAAACCATTTTTCCAATAAGACAACAATTTTGTAAAGTAGTAATTTTGGCCATTCCAAATGCTACACTTGTGGTCTGAAGAATGTGTTTATTTATGTGCCATAGAGAATAATTTATTTATCCAAAAGCCTATTTCAAATATATTTTCTAGATATATTTTAGAGGGCATTTTAAGATTTTCATGATTTGTATTATCTGTTTTTGAAAAAATTATGATGCAACAGCTATATGAAGGAGAATAATGGCATTTATTATAACTGCTGGAGATCCCAGAAGTTATTTTTGGGATATGTTTGGTTCTTATAATGCTAATTATTTATACTAATTATATAATATGCTATACTAATATTAATAATACACTCTACCAAATTTTTAAAATTTAAATCCAAATTAGTTAACATATAGTGTAGTATTGGTTTCAGAGGTAGAATTTAGTGATCCATCACTTAGATATCACACCCGGTGTTCATCCCAACAAGTACCCTCCTTGATGCCCTTCACCCATTTAGCCCATCCCCCACCCCAAAGCCCCGCAGGCAGCCCTGCTTGTTCTCTGTATTTAAGAACCTCTTATGGTTTGCCTCCCTCTATTTTTATTTTTTCTTCCCTTCTCCTAAGTTTATCTCTTTTGTTTCTTAAATTCTATGTATGAGTGAAGTCATATGATATTTGTTTTTCTCTGACTGACTTTTCTTAGTGTAATACACTCTAGTTCCATCCACATTGTTGCAAATGGAAAGATTTCATTCTTTTTGATTGCCAAGTAATATCATATGTATGGGGAGATATATATATATATATATATATATATATATATATATATATCACCTTTTCTTTACCCATTCATTAGTCAATGGACATTTGAGCTCTTTCTATAATTTGGTTATTGTTGATGCCACTGCTAGAAACATTGGGGTGCATGTGCCATTGCAAATCAGCATTTTTGTATCCTTTGGATAAATTCCTAGTAGTGCACTTGCTGGGTTGTATGGTAAACCTATTTTTAATTTCTTGAGGAACCTCCATCCTGTTTTCCAGAGTGGCTGACCAGTTTGCATTTCCACCAACAGTGCACGAGGGTTCCCCTTTCTCCTCATCCTCACCAACAACTGTTGTTTCCTGAGTTGTTAATTTTAGCCATTCTGATGGGTGTGAAGTGATACCTCATTATGTTTTTGATTTGTATTTCCCTGATGATGAGTGATGTTCAACATCTTTTCATGTGTCTGTTAGCCATCCAGATACCTTCTTTGGAAAAGTGTCTGTTAATGTCTTCTGCTCATTTCTTCACTGGATAATTTTTTAGGGGGGGGAGGGTTGTTGAATTTGATAAGTTCTTTATAGATTTTAGATACTAACCCTTTATCAGATATGTCATTTGCAAATATTTTCTCCCATTCTGTCTGTTGTCTTTTAGTTTTGCTGATTATTTCCTTCACTGTGAAGGAGCTTTTTATCTTGATGAGGTCCCAGTAATTCATTTTTGCTTTTGTTTCTCTTGCCTTCAGAGATATGTCTAGTAAGGTATTGCTGTGGCCAAGGTCAAAGAGGGTGATGTCTGTTTTCCCCTCTAGGATTTTTGTTTCCTGACTTACATTTAGCTATTTCATCCATTTTGAATTTATTATTGTATATGGTGTAAGAAAGCGGTACAGTTTCCTTCTTCTGCATGTTGCTGCCCAGTTTTCCCAGTACCATTTGCTGAACATACTATTTTTTTCCCCTTTGGATACTCTTTTCTGCTTTGTTGAAGATCATTTGACCATACATTTGTGGATTTTTGGATTCTTCGTTCTGCTGATCTGTGCATCTGTTTTTGTGCCAGTACCCTACTATCTTGATGATTACAGCTTTGAAATACAGCTTGAAATCTGGAATTGCGATGCCATTCACTTTGGTGTTCTTTCTCAACACCTCTGTGGCCATTTGAGGTCTGTTGTTGTTCCACATAAGTTTTAGAATTATTTATTCTAGCTCTGTGAAGAATGCTGCTATTATTTTGATAGGGATTGCATTAAATGTGTAGATTGCTTTGGGTAGTTTTGACATTTTAACAGTATTTGTTCTTCCAATCCATGAGCAGGCATTGTTTTTCCACTTCTTTGTGTCTTCTTCAGCATCATTCATAAACATAAAGTTTTCAGCATATAGATTTTTTACATCTTTGGTTGGGTGTATTCCTAAGTATCTTATGATTTTGAGTGTAATTGTACGTGGGATCATCAATTCCTTGATTTCTCTTTTGCTGCTTCATTATTGTATAGAATTGCAGTTTATTTCTGTGCATTGATTTTATATCCTGTGACTTTCCTGAATTCATATATCTGACCTAGCAGTGTTTTGGTGGAGTTTTTTGGGTTTCCCATATACAATATCATGTCATCTGCAAAATATAAAAGTTTGACTTCCTCCTTGCAGATTTGGATGTCTTTTATTTCTTTTTGTTGTCTAATTGCTGAGACTAGGACTTCCAGTATTATGTTGAGCAGTAGTAGTAAGAGTGGACATCCCTGTCATGTTCGTGATCTTAGGGGTAAAGTTCTCAGTTTCTCCCCAATGAGGATGATTGTAGCTGTGAGTCTTTCATATATGACATTATGATCTTGAGGTATGTTGCTTCTATCACTACTTCCTTCATGGTTTTTATCAAGAAAGGATCCTGTGGTTGTGAGTTGCTTTTTCTGCATCTGTTGAGAGGATCATGTGGTTCTTTTCTTTTCTTTTTTGTAATGTTTATTTATTTTTGAGAAAGAGAGAGAGAGAGAGAGAAAGGGGCAGAGAAAGAGAGAGGGAGACACAATCTGAAGCAGGATCTAGTCTCTGAGCTATCAGCACAAGGCCCAATGCAGGGCTCAAACCCATGAACTACGAGATCATGATGTGAGTCTAAATCAAACGCTTAACTAACTGAGTCACCCAAGCGCCCGAGAGAATCATGTGGTTTTTTTCCTTTCTTTTATTAATGTGATGCATCACTTTGATTGATTTGCAGCAATTGAACCACCCATGCAGCCTTGGAATAAATCACACTTGATCATGATGAATAATTCCTTTAATGTACTGTTGGAATCAATTTGCTAGTATCTCGTTGAGAATGTTTGCATTCATGTTCTTCAGGGAAATTGTTCCATAAGTCATGTTTTTAGTGGGGTCTTTATCTAGTTTTGGAATCAAGGTAATAGCTGACCTCATAGAATGAGTTTGGAAGTTTTCCTTCCTTTTCTATTTTTTTGGAATAGCTTCAAAAGAATGGGCATTAACTCTTCCCTAAATGTTTGGTAGAATTCCCCTGGGAACCCATCTGGCCCTGGAATCTTGTTTGTTAGGAGATTTTTGATTACTGATTCAATTTATTTATGGGTTATGGGTCTGTTTAAAACTTTATCCTTTCTGGTTTCAGTTTTGGTGGTTTATATATTTCTGGGAATTTGTCCATTTCTTCCAGATTGCCCAATATAATTGCTCATAATATTCTCTTATTATTGTTCAAATTTTGCAGTGTTGGTAGTGATCTCTTTCCTTCATGATTTATTTATTTGGGTCCTTTTCTGTTTCTTTTGATAAATCTGGCTAGGGCTTTATCAATTTTGTTAATTCTTTCAAAGAACAAGCTCTTAGTTTCATTGATCTGTTCTACTTTATTATTTTTTTTATTTTGAGATCACTGATTTCTTTTATAATCTTTATTATGTCCCTTCTTCTGCTGGTTTTGGGTTTTATTTGGTATTCTTTTGCCAGCTCCTTTAGGTGTAAGGTTAGGTTGAATAATATGCTATACTAACTTATTAAATGATATATTGTTCTTAGTCAAATCATACAGAATACTCTAGAGAAATAGTTTGTATGTGTAGGATGTATCAGCTGTAGGTTATATTCGCATAATGTTTCCTATTCCAAAGATACTCCTCAATAATTTTTATTTCAAATGGTATATTCTTAGAAGTGTGGATCTGAGGATGCGATAGTATGTGCAAATCTGTGATCCTAGTATTGTGGGATACTTTCAGGCATGACAAACGGATGTTTCATTTATTTCAGAACACTGCCACCAGAAGAATATAACTAAACTCTATCACTAAAACTTTGGTTTCAGGGGTGCCTAGGTGGCTCAGTCAGTTGAGCATCCAACTCTTGGTTTTGGGTCAGGTCATGATCTCATGGTTGCTGGGTTTGTGCTTTGTGTTGGGCTCTGTGCTGACAGAGTAAAGCTTGCTTGTGATTGTATCTAACTGTTCTGTCCCCACCCTCCTCACTGTCTCTGTCTCTTTCTCTCTTAAAATAAATAAATAAACTTTAAAATCAATAGATAAGTAAATACATACACTCACAAATACATAAAACTTTGGGTCCCATACAGATTACTGTACTTGTTTTCGTAGATTATTCTTGGGTTGATGGTCTTAAATTTTTAAAGTCCAGACAGTTATTATTTTTTTTCTTTTCAAGGATTTTTATTACTTTATACTGGTTTTAACTAATGTGTTCACTAATACTTGCTTCGGGTTTTAGGAAGTTATTCAGAATTTCTTAGAACTTCCTTCTATTTCATTTTTTCAGAATAATTCTTCGATAGGAGATACCTCTCTTTCTCTTGAGTCTATATTACTGACATGAATTTTCCATGAAAAATCAATATAGCAAAACAACTTGTTATAAAGCGTCCTATGTGTTGGGGACATTCATACATCCAAAAGGAAAGGTATTTGAGTCATGCTCAATTGTAGAGGCTATTGAATGAAAATAAGAGAGAAATGATACTTTATCACAACTATTTTGAAGCAAATTTCCAGTTACAACTTTTAAAAAGGTTTCAACTCTTGTAAGAGTGAATATACTACTGACATTCTGAAAGGACTATTTTTAAGAAAGGAAACACAGTGAGATTCTTTATCATATCTGGCCTCATGTATATATTATATATGTGTCTCATTTTCACTAACACTTAAATGAGAGTCTAGGTACATAATGAAAACAAACATCTCGCCCAAGTAGCTATTATCTGATGTTCTCAATTGCCTTTATTATTGTTATACCACAAATGTTCTGTCAGAATCAAAATATTCTTAATTGTGCCTCAGTAAAATTAGCCTGAGCACTTCCTTTCTACATATTTGACCCAAAGATATTCTAGTACCTCTAGTGCCAAGAATTTATTACTTTATATTTTCTAACTTACCTGAGGACACACTGACAGAAAATGCTTTCTCTTGCAGAATTGAAATCCGTCTCTCTTTTGCTTCTCTCTTGGATGATTTTCTTGGCATAGATTCATTAATTGTTGTATTCACTGATAACTGTTACAAAAAAATAAAAAACACTTGAATTCAACTTATTAAGTCTTTGGTACCACAGAAACCAGGACTTCCTATCTTCAGCTCACTTCTTCCTACCATGACCTCTTTTCCTGAAGCATCTATTATGCATGAGGTAAGCCTGGAGAGAGGTCATGGCTTTCAAAGAAAGGATTTTCCAGCTAGACCTTTCCATGCCATAGAACTCTCTGATTAAATCTCAGAAAATTCTGTTGTGTTCTGATCACATCCTTCAGCAATAAATTAAAAAACAGACTTTTTTCCCAGGTAGATTTTGAAGTGAAATATGTAAAAAACAACAACAACAACAACAAAACACCTTAAATCCTAACTTTTTCATTTGTGGCATATGCCTTAAAATTTTTTTTTTTAATGTTTTATTTATTTCTAGGAGAGAGAGAGAGAGAGACAGCATGAGCAGGGGAGGGTCAGAGAGAGAGGGAGTCACAGACTCTGAAACAGGCTCCAGGCTCTGAGCTGTTAATCAGCACAGAGCCCGACGCGGGGATCGAACCCACGAACCGCGAGATCATGACCTAAGCAAAAGTCGGACGCTTAACTGACTAAGCCACCCAGGCGCCCCGTGGCATATGCCTTTAAATTTCAAATGGTGCATCATTTTTCATTACTTCTAGGAAAAACTGTTTCTGGAGTTACGTTGTAAATAAAACAGGATCATATTTAATAATGTTTGGTTGATCCTACTTTCTCTGAAATTACATACAGAAATGCTAAAAGTATAAATTATATATGCAGCCTTATATATCATTTTCCTTCCAAGTGTGTGTAGCTTGCTGAAATTTGCATTGAAAGGTTTTGGATGGAGTCTCTTGGCTTGAAGCCTGTGTGAGCAACACTCTAAGATTTGTTGCTTACCGAACAGCATACTAAATCTTGTTTCACAGTCTTCTGTTTCTCATAGGCTATCTTCTTCAGCTGAATTCAAATGTCCACAGCTTCATATGTCAACTGTATCAATTTCTGATGCAAATTAATGAGATTGCTTTCCAGTGTGAGGAACAAATTAAAGGAGAGAAGAAAAGGCTAGGTAGAGGTTATTTACAAGAGTGTATGGACTAGAAAACAAGTTTAATGTCCTAGTAAATCCATTATTTAAATCCTACTATTACTTGTTATGAATTCTATAATACTAAATGGCATCTAGTGTTTTTGACCCTCCAAAATTACAGTAGAATGTTATTATGGGTCATTAAACATTGGAAATACACTTTCTATATATTAATAATATATATTATTATAAGCATTGGAAAAATCATAAAAATTAGTGTATCATATGGTAATATCCAAATATTTATATAATCTATGTTGAAAGAAAGAGAAATAAGATTTTGGTTGTTGGGATGAATTTATTTTTCATTGGCGATTGGTTGGTAAAACAAGTACAAATGAATGCTTTCATTCCAGTGTTTTTTTATCCTTTGTCAGTCTATGCCCTATTTTGAAACTTCATGTAACTATGTTTTTGTGTCTTTTTTTCTCTGGTGTTGCGTATATAAATTATTTGGACCCTTTCTACTCAGGAATACTTTCAAATTCCTTTACTGTGCCTTCTGGCTAGATTTAGTAGAATGGAATGAGAAAACATTGACCCAGTTGGAGAGCTGCCATGTTTGATTTTGCATATTTTGCCACAGCAAAGCTGTCCAGCTGAGGGGCTCTGAGTGGGTTTGAAGTCATCAGTTGTGGAATTTACATGCCATTTTGGAATGTATGCAAAATCGCTGGATATGCTAACGGCTTCTGTCCTGGCCTCCTTTTTACAAGGAGGTATTTAACTGTACTTGAGGGAAGCTGCATATGAAGTAAAGTGCATTAGATTATTAGGGCTGAATTATTTTGCCAAAAATTATACATTCACATAGCACACTGCATATGAATCTTCTTATTCAGAGAGTATCTTTGTATTGAGCTAGACGAATAACAGCCACCATTTATACTCCTTCAATGTATTGTTCACTCTGCAGGAATAACCTCTATGAAATTTCTTTCAAGTGTATTTTTTCTCTGCTGATCTAAATATATTTAATCACATGAAATGTTTCCGATTTACCTTTTCTCTGCAGTTTGTTCTTTAAGTATAACATATTGAACCAAATAGTTTTGCTTGGTTATATTGATGACACATGATTTTGGCTTTTATCTTCAGTAGAAAATCAATGTGTCACAGTGTTCACTAAGAAAAGGTATGGGGCCCTTTTTTGGTAATTCTTTGTCAGATGATTGCTTTGTCTTGATTTATGCCTTCAAACTTTTTCTCATTCAGCAAAAAATATTGTGTTGTTGGGAGAGCAAAGCGATCTATACCAATTTATGCTCTCAGTGCAGCCTCCTTCCAGAATTGTTTATGGAGCATATCAACTTTATAGATTAGGAACACAATATTTTTTTTTCTTTCTTAAATATTTCAGCCTGATGATTTGGGTTCACATCCATTTCTTTTTAATTAAAAATTTTGGTAAAAATACTTGTTTATAAATTAAAAGGAGACTGTGGCGATTATTACTCTAGTGCTTCTCAGAATTTGAAGGTCTGAAAAGAAACTCAGTGTTCTTGGTCTTAACAAAATCTCCCTTATATTGGGATTGCCATTTGGAACTGCTTTAGGGGCTATTCTGAAATTATTTTCAAAACAGCTTTGTCAACTATTGCCAAACTGAAATCTGATTATAAACTTTTGGAAACTAATTTCTTGCAATAGAATTCAAGATACTATCTTTCGAGCACATTTTTACTCAAATACACATTCTAGTTTTCTTTATGATGTCATTATTTCTGTTGGAAATGGATTATTTCATTGTTACCATATTGAACTTTTTATTGAACTTAAAAATTATTAGTCCTGCTTTGTACTTGTATAGATGTTCTTTACATTTTCTGAAATAAAGCCTTCTGCCAGAGGGAGAACAACAAATATATGGCTGAATGCAATTCTGAAATGTTTAGTGTTCAATAAATTATGGATTTCTGAACCCGTTTCCAGGAGGATTAGAGAGTGAAGACTGAGAAAAGTCCCCGTGTCTCTAAATTCACAGTTGTGTGATCATCTCTATGGGTGTAAATACATATGTTAGTATTTTCTCTGTCATTAGCATAATTACCATGATTTTGATTCATATGTATTATTAGTATGATTAACCTTTTAACTGTAGTGTTCCTATTATTGCTTTAATCAGTCATGGAGCAGACCTTCACCCACATTATCCCTGGCTGTAACTTCATCTAAATTTTAACACAGCAATCAAAATCCATGGAGAAGTGCTAAAGGCTCAAGGGAGCCACCCAGATTCTTAGGATAAGGCTTTATGTTTTCTTATCATAGAAAATAACTACTTATTTTGATCTCTAAGACCCTATCGCTTCTCTTAAGTTGTTGTCCCTGGCTTTCTGATCTTTGATCACATTTTAAGATTTATTTATGCTTCTCTCTTGGAGAATTGTCTATCTTTGCCCTTCTAGGTAATGGCAGCCTCCTCTGTAACTCTTGACTTTATCATGGCTCATATAGCTGCTAATGACAGAAGTAGATGTTTTACGTGAGTGTCATTCTAAGTAGGCCTTACATATCTTATGACTACAATTTGTAGTATTACTTACCTTACAAATTATAATGATATACAACTATTACAGCTTATACAATGTTATAACTTTATATCAACTTAGAACTACTATTGTAGTTTTGGTACAGTAAATTTTGTTTTTCACTTTATTAAAGTATTGAACAAGCTATTGAACAAGCTTTATTCAAGCTATTGAACAAGATACAGTATGAATTTTGGAATACAACTGCTTAAGCTTAAATCCTTTATGTCAGTTATTAGCTACTATAGCCTTAGGAAAATTATGTAAGCTCTCTGTGTGTTGCAGATTCTTCACTTGTAATTGGTTATAGCAATACTACCTACCTTACATAGTTTGTGTGAAGATTGCGTATACTAATATATATTACATATATTTATATGTTAATTAATATATATTTATATGCAATACTTAGAAAATAGGCATGAAATAATTACGTGTTAATAAAATATTATATGCAATAATATAATAGATATTAATTAAGCTGAAAAATGAAAATCAACGGTTGTCCCCAAACTAGAGTTAACATTATATGTCTGTCTCCTTTCTGAATGAGGAGATAAAAACCTTTTCTTCTGTCTTCATGACTAATTAGTCTAATTAAAGAAAGAACAGCATTTCTTCATGGTAGTCAGAACAAAGTGCTTGCTCTTTTTCCTGTGAAAATGATAAAAAGTCAATATGATAATAGCACTGAATGACAGTTATGGTAGCATGTAATGACTGAGTTCACTCAAAGGACAGTACAGGAATATCAAAGAACCTTATACCAGTGAATTGGACCACTTAGATGAAATGAACACAGATTTCCAAAACTAACCCGAGAAGAGCCAGGAAACTCAAAAGCACCCTGTATTAGCTAAAAAAATTTAATTCATGTTTAAAATTTCACACAAGGAAAACTCCAGGCCCAGATATATTCATTGATTAAATTAAGATCTTTCAAAAGAAAAACAAAAGGAGGAAACATTTCCTACTGAGATCAATATTATTCTGATAGAGAAACCAACTGGAGCTGACCTGGGAGAAGAAAATGAGAAGGTGATCTTTGTAATGAATTAGATGTGACATTCTTCATACAATTGTAGCCAATTGTGTCCAGCAAAATTAAACAAATGATAGTATATCATGACCAAATGGGTTTATCTTAGTAATGAAGTTTGGGTTACCATCTGAAAATCTGTCACATTAATAAAAGAAAGGAGACAAGATCATCTCAACAGATGCATAAAAAGAATTTCCAAAATGCAACATCCTTTTACCTTAAAATCTCTCAACAAGCTAAGAATAGAGAACATTTTTCTTTTTCTTTTTCTTTTCAAAATTGTAATTGACCTATAGCACAATAGTTTCAGGTACGCAACATTTTTTTTTGTTTGTTTTTTGTTTTTTTTTCAGAGGGACAAAGATTGAGAGAGAGTATGAGTGGGGGAGGCACAGAGGGAGACAGAGAATCTTAAGCAGGCTCCCCACCCAGGGTGAAGTCTGACACGGGCTTAATCTCATGACCCTGAAATCATGACCTGAGCTGAAATCAAGAGCTGGACGCCCAACTGATTGAGCCACCCAGGAGCCCCAGGCATACAACATTTGATGTATGTCTATACATACATTGATCAGATGGATGGATGGATAGACAGATAGATAGATAAAATTTTTCCTAGAGCGTGTGTGTGAGCTGGGGGAGAGAGGCCAGAGGGGAATCTTAAGCAGGCTCCCTTCTTAATCCAGAGCCAGATGCAGAGCTTGACCCCGGGGTAATGACCCGAGTGAACTGAAATCATGAGTTGAATGCTCAACTGCCTGAGCCAGCCAGGCACCCCATGTATAATCATCACAGTAAATCTAGTTCACATCCATACCACACATAATTATATATTTTTCTCCTTGTGATGAGAACTTTTAAGATCTCTCTTAACTTTCAAGTGTGCAGCAGAGTATTAAATATAGTCACCATGCTGTACATTATATCCCCAGGAATTATTTTATAAAGGCAAGTTTGTACTTTTGACCATAGAAGGGAATATTTTTAAACCAATTATATGTGTTTACAAAAAACCATGCGGTACCTGGATGGCTCACTCAGTTCAGGACCTGACTCTTAGTATCAGGTCCGGTCATGATCTCATGGTTTATGGGTTTGAGCCCAGCATGGGGATCTGCGCTGACAGTGCCGAGCCTGCTTGGGATTTTCCTTCTCCCTCACTTTTCCCCTCCCCTGCTTGTCTCTCTCTCTCTCTCTCTCTCTCAAAATAGATAAATAAGCTTAAAAATAAATCTGCAGCTAATACCATACTTAATGGTGAAAGATATACTGCTTTCTCCATAGGACAGGGAAAATGTAAGGATATTCTCTCTCCCCAGTTCTTTTAACTGTTGTTTTAACTATTGTACTGAGGCTCAAACTAGTGCAAAGGGAGAAAGAGAAGAGGGGGAGAAGGAAGGACAGAAGAAAGGAAGGAAAGAAAAAGAAGAGGCATACATACAACAAAGGAAGAACAACACTATATTTATTCTCAAGTAAGATGAATGTATGCATAGGAAATCCCTAGGAGTCTGCAGGAAGGCTCTAGAACAAATAAGTAGATTTAGCAAACTTGTTGGATAAAAAGGTTCATAAATAATATTAATTGTATTTCCATATGCAGTCAACAAGCAATTAGAAAATTATATAAACAATTCTATAATAAGTGAAAAATGATAAAATACTTAGGAATATATTTAAGGAAGTAGGTGCTGATATGAAATTGAGAAAACACTGGCATATGATGTTAAAGAAAGCCTAAATAAATGGGAATGCATATTGAGTTCATAAGTAAAGACTTAATACTTATTAAGTGATAATTCTCTCAAAATTGATCTCTAGAAGCAGTGCTATCCCAGTCAAACCATGTGAGCCTTTTTGGAAGAATTGCAAAGCTGACTCCAAAATTCCTATGAAAATGCAAAGGTCTTAAAATAGCCAAAACATGTTTTTTAAAATAAGAACAATGTTGGAGGATTTAACATTCTACATTTCAGGGAATAAATCTGAACTAAGCATCATAGCATTGTATTGACATAAAACATCTATATCAGTAAAACAATAAACTGTTTAGAAGGAGATTCACCCTTATATAGCCAACTGGTTTTCACCAATGTTGCCAGAATAATTCAGTGGGGGAAATAATCTTTCTTTAATGGTGTTGTTAAAATGGAATATTAAATGGAAAATAATAACTTCAACTCTTACAGGCTCAAAGTAACTCAAGATCTTTCATTTACATAAATGTAAACATAAAATCCTAAAGCTATTGAAGAAAAATGTTTTTATGATTTTGAAATAGGAAAATTTTATTTTTATTTTTTTATTTTTATTTTATTTTATTTTTATTTTAAATTTTTTTTTTAACGTTTTATTTATTTCTAGGAGAGAGAGAGACAGCGTGAGCAGGGGAGGGTCAGAGAGAGAGGGAGTCACAGACTGAAACAGGCTCCAGGCTCTGAGCTGGCAGTCAGCACAGAGCCCGACGCGGGGCTCGAACCCACAAACCGCGAGATCATGACCTAAGCGAAAGTCGGACGCTTAACCGACTAAGCCACCCAGGCGCCCCTGAAATAGGAAAATTTTCTAAATAAGAAAAGTAAAGACAAATCATAAGTTGGATTTTGTTAATATTAAAACTTTTGCTATTGAAAACACCATTAAGAAATGAAAAGGCAAACCACAGATTAGGAAAAAGAAAATTTGACATGTATCCAAAAGAGAACTTGTATGTGAAATATATAAATAACTACCAACTCAATAATGAGAAAACAACCTGATGGGCAAATTATTTGATATTTTATTTAAGACATACAAATGGCCAATAAGCAAATGAAAAGGTGCTTAACATCTCTGATCCTCTGGGAAATGTGAGTTCAAGCCACACTGAAGTACCACTGCATGTCCGCTTGAATGGCCAAAATGAAAACTTACCATGCAAATGTTGGTGTGGGTATGAAGCAACTGGTATTCTCCATTGCTGATGGAAATTCAGAATGGAACAGCCACCTGGGAAAGCAGTTTGTCAGCTTATTATAACATTAAATATGCAACAGATCCTATGACCAACCAGCTCCACTCTTGTACAAAGCTATAAAAACATGTCAACACAAAGAGATGACATGTTAAAAGTTCATGACAGACAGTATCTATCAACAGATGAAAGGATCCACCAATATTATTGAGTATATTCCCTATCCTGTATATTATATCCCTTATGACTTATTTTATAATAGGAAGTTTGTACCTTCCAACCCCCTTCATCTATTTCACCTGTTTTCTCAACTCCTCTCTCTGGCCACCAATAGTTTCTTTCTTGTGTTTATGAGATTGTTTTGATTTTGTTTGCTTTGTTTTTTAGATTTCATGTGGAAGTAAAATCACAGGGTATTTGCCTTTCTGTGTCTAATTTATTTCACTTGGCATAATACCCTCTAGGTCCATCCATGATATTGCAAATAGCAATATCTTACTCTTTTTTATACCTGAGTGATATTCTATTGTGTATATATACCACATCTTCCTTATTTATTGACACTTTGGTTGCTTCAATATCTTAGCTATACTAACTAATGGTGCAATGAACATAGAGATGCATATGTCTCTTTGAATTGGTGTTTCAATGTTTTTTGAATAAATACCCTGAAGTGCAATTGCTGGATCATGTGGTAGTTCTATTTTTAATTTTTTGAGGAAACTCCATACTGATTTCCATAGTAGCCACAAAAATTTACACTCCCACAAATAGTACACAAGAATTCCTTTTTATCCAAATTCTCATTAACACTTGTTAGTCTTTTTGATACTAACTAATATGACTGGAATGAACTGATATCTGACTGTGGCTCTGATGTGCATTTTCCTGATGATGAATGATGTTGAGCATCTTTCAATGTGCCTGTTGGCCATCTGTATGTGTTTGAAAAAAAAAAAAGTCTATTTAGATCTTCTACCCATCTTATAAATATTTTTACTTTTTAATAATTAAATTATGTAAATCTTTATTTTGCATATTAATCCCTAATTGGATGTATGATTTACAAATGTCTTCTCCCATTGAGTAGAATGTACTTTCATTTTGATGATGGTTTCCTTTTTTGTTCAAAAGCTTTTTAGTTTGATATAATCTTATTTATTTTACTTTTTATTGCCCTTGCCTGAGTAAACAGATACAAAAAATATTGCTAAGATTGATGTCAAAGAGCTTACTGCCTATGTTTTCTTCTAGCAATTTTATTGTTTCAAAACAGTATTTTAAATCTATTTTCACTTTATGTTTGTGCATGTTGTAAGATAGTGGTCCAGTGTCATTCTTTTACATGTTGTTGTCTAGTCTTCATAGCATTATTTATTGAAGAAAATGTTTTTTCCAGTTGTATAGTCTTGCCTTCTTAGACAGTCATGGCCAGTCATAGATTGACTTGGTAAGCATGAGTTTATTTCTGAGTTCTCTATTCTGTTCTATTGATCTGTGTGTCTGCTTTGTAATGTTAATGTTCTGTTGATTACTGTAGCTACATAGAAATGTTTAAAATTGGGGGGAGTGATACCAGCATTTTTGTTTTTCTTTTATAAGATTGCTTTGACTTTTGAGGGACTTTTGTGGTTTCATACAAATTTTAGGATTGTTTTAGTTCTGTGAAGATTGCCATTGGTATTTTGATGGGGATTCCTTTGAATATATAAATTGCTTTGAGTAATATGGACATTTTACCAACATTAATTCTTCTAACTCATGTGCATAGTGTATTTTTCCCTTTATTTCTGATTTCAGTTTTTTATTCATTAATGTTTTATAGTTTTCAGAGTACAGTTCGTTTGCCTACTTAGTTAAACTTAGTTCTATACATTTTAATCTACTGTTCCAATTATAAATGGGATTATTTTTTAATTTCTCATACATCTCATTGTTAGCATGTAGAAATGCAACTCATTACTCTTTGTTGATTTTGTGTTTTGTGACATCACTGAATATTCTACTTAAAAAAAATTTTTTTTTTGGTGAGGTCTTTAGGGTTTTCTATGCATAGTATCATGCCGTAAGAAATAATGACTGTTTTACTTGTGTTTTTCCAATTTAGATGCTTTTGTTTATTTGTTTCCTTACCTTATTGCTGTGGCTGGGACTTCAAATATTAATGCTGATTGAAAGTGGTGAGGTTGGGTACCCTTGTCTTGTTTCTAATCTTAAGGAAAAAGCTTTCACCATTGAGTATGGTGCTATCTGTGCATTTGCCATATATGGCCTTTCTTACATTTAGGTATATTCCTGCTATATTCAATTTGTTGAGAGTTTTTACCATAACTGGGTATTGAATTTGTCAAATGCTTTTTCTGCATTTAAACTGATAATAAGATTTTTATTCTTCATATTGTTAATGTGGTGTATGTTATTGATTGATTTGTGGGTATTGAACTATGCTTGCACTCTGGAATAAATCCCACTTGATTGTGTTGTATGACCTTTTTAAATAATATCAAATTTCATTTGCTAATATTCTGTTGAGGATTTTGCATAAGTTCATCAGTGATATAGGCCTATTTTCTTTCCTTCTTTCTTTCTTTCTCTCTCTCTCTCCCTTCTTCATTCCTTTCTCATGTGTGGTGCCTTGGTTTGGTCTCAGGATAATGCTGCTCTCAAACAGAGTTTGGAAGTGTTCCTTCCTCTTTAGTTTTTCTTTTCTGTTCTTTTCTTCCTTTCTTCTTCTTCTTCTTCTTCTTTTTTTTTTGAATTAATTTGAGAAGGATAGGTACTAACTTTTCTTTAAATGTTTTCTGGAATTCACCTGTGCATCTGTCTAGTCCTGGACTTCTGTGTATTGGGAGTTTTTTAATCCTGATTCAATTTCATTATTTATGATCAGTGTATTCAGTTTCTAGTTCTTCATGGTTTTGTCTTTGAAGGTTGTATGTTTCCGGGAATTTATTCTAGGTTTTCCAATTTATTGGCAAATACTTTTTTGTAATAGTGTTACATTTCTGTGCTATCAGTTATGCTCTCTTTTTTTTCTTAATGACTGTGGCTAGAGATTTATTGATTTCATTTGTCTTTTCAAAGAACTGATTTTAGTTTCATTGAACTTTTCTGTTATTTTTTTAGTTACTTCATTTTTTTCCTCACTTATCTTTACTCATTTATCTTATTTTTTTTAGTCTTTATTTCATTTATTTCCTCATTTATCTTTTTTATTTCCATCTAACTTTAGGCTTTGCTCTTCTTTTTGTATTTCTATAGATATAAAGTTAGATTGCTTATTTGTGACTTTTTAAAAAAAATTATTTTTAAGTATTCATTTATGCCCATTGTGGGGCTCAACTCACAACCCTGAGATCAAAAGTTACGTGAATACTGACTGAGCCAGCAAGGTGCTTTGGGGCTTTTTCTTTTCTTTCCTTCCCTTCTCCTTCCCTTCCCCTCCCATTCCCCTTCCCATCCCTCTTCCCATTACTTTCCTGTCCCTCTTCCCCTTCCCCTTCCCATCACCTTCCCATCCCTCTTCCCCTTCCACTTCCCCTTCCCTTCCCTTCCCCACCCCTCCCTTCCCATCCTTTTCACCTCCCTTCCCCTCCCATCCCTTCCCTCCCCTCCCCTCCCCTTCCCCTCCCCTCCCCCTCCTTCTCTTCTCCGTTCCCTTCCCCTCCCCTTCCACTCCCTCCCTTCCCCTCGCCTTCTTATACCCTTCTCCTCCCTGTATCTTCTCCACTGCCCTCCCCTCCCCTCCTCTCCCCTCCCCTCCTCTCCCCTCCCCTCCCCTCTCCTTTCCTTTCCTTGGCAGGCTTGTATCACTGTGAACTGCCTTCTTAGAATTGGCTTTGCTGCATCCTGTAGATTTGGGGAAGCTGTGTTTCCATTTTAATTTATCTCAGATATTTTTTGATTTCCTCTTTGATTTCTTCATTGACCATTAGTTGTTTATTGGCATGTTGTTTTGTCTCCATATGTTTGTGTTTTCCCAGTTTTCTTCTTGTAATTGATTTCTAGTTTCATACAGTTGTTATGTATGTAATTGTTATGTAATTGTTGGAAAAGATGCGTGATGGAATTTAAATCTTCGATTTATTAAGACTTGTTTTGTGGCCTAACATGGTGGTTTATTCTGGAAGAATGTTCCATGTGCACTTGAAAAAAGAATGTATATCCTGCAGTTTGGGGATGGCATGTTCTGTATGTATCTATTAAATCTATCTGGTCTAATATATTGTTTAAGACCAGTGTTTTTAAATTGATTTTTTTTTTTGTCTGGATGATCTATCCATTGATATAAGTGGGGTATGAAAGTCTCCTATTATTGTACTGTTGTCACTTTTTCTGTTTATATAGATACTATTTCCTTTATATATTTAGGTACTTCTATGTAGGGTGAATAAATATGAATACTGTATTTTCTTCTTGAATTGACCCCTTTTTCATTATATGGTGCCTTCTTTGTCCTTTGTTCCTGTCTTTGTTTTAAAGTCTGTTTTGTCTGATGTAAATATTCCTATTCCAGCTTTCGTTTCCTTTCCATGGAATATTTTTCCATCTCTTCACTTTCATTCTGTGTGTGTCTTTAGATATGGAGTCTCTTGTAGGCAGCATATATTGGGTATCTCTGTCTCTTTTAATCTATTCAGGTAACTGATATCTTTTGATTGGAGCATTTAAAGTAATTAATGATAGGGGTGCCTGAGTGGCTCAGTTGGTTAAGCGTCTGACTTCAGCTCAGATCATGAACTCTCAGTTTCATGGGTTCAAGCCCTGCATCGGGCTCTGACAGCTCAGAGCCTGAAGCCTGCTTCGGATTCTGTGTCTCCTCTCTCTCTGTTTCTCCTCCACATGCACTCTGTCTTTCTGTCTGTCGCTCAAAAATAAATAAAGATTAAAAAATTAAAAACAAATAAAGTAATTAATGATAATTATATACTTCTATTTTTGAAATAATTTTCTTTGTTTTTGTAGTTCTTTGTTCCTTTAAATTTCTTAGTCTTTTTTCCTTGTGGCTCTTTAGTGTTGTGTTTGGGTTCTTCTCTCTGTGTTTTATGTATTGATTGTAGGTTTTTGGTTTGTGGTTACCATGAGGTTCATATATATCGACCAGTATTTATAGCAGTTATTTTAAGCTGATAATTTCCAGTGCATTATAAAAGCATTATATTTTTACACCCTTCACATTTTACATTTTTGACTTTGATTTACTTCTTTTTATTTCGAGTATCCCTTAACCACTTATTGTGATAACAGTTGGTCTCACTATTTTTGCCTTTTACCCTTCGTATTAACATTTAAAGTTGCTGATCCTGTGCCATTACTCTATATTTGCCACGTCAGTGAGGTATTTTTTCTTTCATATATTTTATTTCCAGTTAGGATCTTTTCTGCTTGAAAAAGATCTATTAACATTCCTTGTAAAGTTGATTTAGTGGTGATGAACTCCTTCAGTTTTTGCTTCTCTTCTTCAGTTCTGAATGATAACCTAGCTGGACAGAGTATTCTTGGTTGTAAGTTTTTTTTCCTTTCAGTACTTTAAATATATATCCTGCTACTCCCTTCTGGCCTCTAAAGTTTCTGCTGAAAAATCAGCTCATAGTCTTATCAGGTTTCTCTTGTATGTGATTAGTTGTTATTTTTTTCGTTGATTTTAAGATTATCGTTAACGTTTTCAGTTTTAATTATAACATGTCTTGATGTGGATCTCTTTGAGTTCATCTTATTTGAGATCCTCTGTTCATCCTGGATGTATGTTTCCTTCTCGATTAGGGAAAATTTCAGCTCTTATTTCTTCATATAAGTTTTCTGCCTCCTTCTCTCTCTTTTCTCATTTGGTAAATGTTAGTACACTTGATATTATTGTCCTGGAGGACTCTTAAGCTATCTTCACTTTTTTAAAAATTAGTTTTCTTTTTAGAGTTTTGATTGTGTGATTTCCACTGTTTGTCTTAGCTTGTTGATTTGTCTTCTGCATCCTCTAATCTTCTGTGGGTTACTGCTATGTATATTTTATTTCAGTTATCGTACTCTTCAGCTCTGATTGATTCTGTCTTAAAATTTTTACTCTTTGTTGAAGTCCTTACTGTGTTTCTTCATTCTTTTCCTGATTTTAGTGATAATCTTTATGGCTGTTACTTTGAAGTCTTTATCAGGAAAATTACTTGTCTCTGTTTTATTAGTTTTTTAATTACGCCTGGGGTTTAATCTTATTCTTTGATTTGTATTTGTATTTTGATTTGTATTCTTTGATTTGTATTCCTCTCTCTCCTCTTGGTTCTCTTTCTGTGTTTGTTTCTATTAATAAGGCAGAACAGCTACCTCTCCTGGTTTTGAAGGAGTGCCCTTGTGTAGAGCCGTTCCCTCTATAGACTGTGTGTGCCTGGTGTTTTTGGCCAGCCTGCTGGAGGTGGAGGCGGCATGGGCCAGGGGATGGGCCATGGAAATGGGGGCATTGTCCTGGAGTGCGTTGTGTTGGGGCTGCCGTGGCAGGTTGGCTGGAGCTGGAGTGGGTGTAGGCAAGGTTCCCAGGTCATGCCACGCCAAGACTGCTTTGCTGGGACAGCACAGCTAAAGTGGGTGTAGGCTGGGGGGTTGTCCCCAGGCATCCTTCACGGGGGCCTTCTTTGGGGATGGCTGCAGCTGGTATGGTCCTGGGACCCAGAGCATACTAGGGTGGCCCTTTCAGGCCTACTAGAGCACCTGGACCCTGCTCCCACTATCATAGTGGAGAGAGAATGTAAAAAATGACATTCGCTGGTACCTCTGCCCCTGGTGAGAGTTCTAAAACTTCTTGCCCATTTGGTAGATACTCTGGGCTTAATAAATGGATATCTTTTGTTTATTATCTAGTTTCCCTTTAAACTGCTATTTTTGTTGTTTCCTAGGGTGGCCTGGTCGGCACATGGGCTCCTCCTTAGTGCTCTCCCTTTCTACTGCAGGTTACTGCCCTGGGGGTTGGAGTTCCCGTAATTACCTTGTCTTCTTTTCTCAAACCCTTTCTTCTGTGGTCCCTGTGTTGTTTGTTGTGCAGAAGCTGTTCAGTCAGCCCTTCTTTTTTTGTTTGTTTGTTGGAAGAATTGCTTTGTATATAAGTGCAGATGCAGTGTGTCCATGGAAGTAGAGTGAGTTCAGGCATTGCCATCTTGGACTTCCCTCCTTGCATGAATTGCTGTTGTGTAATTTTTAAATTCTATTTGAAATAAAATAAAGGAGCATGCTAAAGGAATTTGTGAAGGGTTTGCTTTGCCTGAATTAAGTGTGCTCCTCACCATACATTTTTAACTCACGTAATTATATATAAGAAAGTGTTAGGTAAAGAAAAAATAAACTGATATAAGAAAGCTATATGTTTCTTAGAAGGGAACTGAATTTAGCTTTAGTTATTTTTTTTCTGAAATGTTTAGAGGAGAAATTTCTACTCCAAATATATTATCAATCATAAATCAAGTTATCTCAGAATTTGCTTATGTCTCACTTATATGCGATAACATGTTCCTCTTTGAGTTCCAGTTCATGAGTTAGCCTTGGCAGTAGAGAAGGCAGCTGCTTCCAGGACTTCCGTAGCCTCTCTGGGTGTGGCATGTTCGTTGTTCTTCTGGCTGATATTTATTCTAATTACTGTTTTACATTTGTCTTCCATGCCTCTACTTGGACTTGCATATAATGTGTGATCTAAATTTATTCTATCAGCAGCTTTCACCTCCATAAAACAGGTATTTTCTTCTCTCCTTAACTATCACCTTCATTTTTTGTGGTCCACGCATGACCAAAACAACACAGCAACAAAACAAATAGCTTCTGTCTGTGGTCATCACATCATTTACTTTGTTCTAATAATCTAGATCCAACCTTTATTTCCACCACTAATAAAATTTCTTGATACAACATGAAGACTTCTGTGCCCATTGAAAGAAAGCCTATCTATATATTTAATCCAAAAGTGTCATCAATGGATGCTGCCACAGATTAGGATACTTCAGATCTTTAATGGTCCTGAGTTCTGGAAAGGGTTGAGAGAATTAGCCTCTCTCTTTCCCTTACTCTGTACTATTCCATATTAGATTAGTAATTATTTCTCTCTATTGTTTATTTTTAAACAAATAAAGAAGAGAAAAAGAAATCATAGCAGAAGACAAATGTTATAGCAGACTTTGAGGAGTAACTTATAGATTTCAATTTATCTTTTTGATGTCTGTCACCTACCAGAAGAGATTATGTAGTTTTGATTCACTGGCCATGAGTTAGCTCTGCGCATACAAAACTTTGTCCTAGATAGTTTGTTGTGCGTGGCCCACATGCTTTTCAGGCTAAAGTAGTCCTCCGCCAGATGCTGTATTTGTTGGTAGCTAGTGTCTCCCAGCTGATCTTCTTTAGAAATTTCCCTCAGGAGAGCTGATTTGCCAAGGAGATGCCTCTCCATGAAGACAGCTCATATCTGAAGGACGGCCACTGCCAGGTATAAAAGCTCAGTACTCTTGCTTCACTTTAAGGCGACTCTGAAGGGCCATGCCAGTTCCTCAGCTCGTTGTGTGATTGGCTCATGCCTCTCTTGTGTTGGTATAGCTGCTGAACTCCTTCCACCCACTCCTCTTTCTTCCACGCTACACAGGCTTTGATGCCAAGGGAGTTCTCTGTACCCAAATTTCCATCTCAAATCTCTTTGTCAGGAATCCGGCCTGAAACATATTTCCATTAGATTTTGGCCATGGCCTTAATTAGTTAGAAGCTCAAAGCCAGATTATGGGGCTTCACCTGTGTTTTTCCTTCTAGCCTCCATTTCTACCAAAGCTTTACTCATGCAGGCGTAAAAAAAACGAGTCGCCATGGCTAATAATTACATAACTCTTTCTGTGTGCTGGGTGCTGTGTTTTGTACATTTTCATTTCCTTATCCCTCCTAATGTCTAAGACGAGAGTTCTGTTTTTTCATGGAGAAAATGAGGATTGTTCACTAAAATGTTAACATTGGGGGAAATAGGGAGAAGGACATAAGGGGACTATTCATGTTATTTTTGGATCTTTTCTATAAGTTTAAACTTAGGGCAAAATATTTTTTTTAAATACCAAGTAGTAGAACCAGGTTTTTAAGATTTAGTATGTGGCTTTCAGAGTTCTTAATTACTACTACTATTACTACTGCTACCAATAATAAGTTCTTAATTACTAATTTAAATTGCTTTTAAAATAAAAGTTCTTTTGGACTCAGACCAGGGCATTCTGACATAAATTTGTACCCTTTTTTGCACAGAGTGAAATGTGGTGTGTATTCAGAGAGTAGTCAGCTGAAATGTTCTGTCATGGATATTAGTTTTCATGCAAATTATGTGTCTAATATTAGCAATTAGATTATAATTACCTAAGAAAAGAGACCAATTTCTTTTTTTTTTTTTTAACAGGGACCAATTTCTTATAGTTTTCACTATATCAACTAGAATCAAAAGCATGTAAGGAAGCATGCAGATGAATTTCAGTGAATATAGTGGTGACAGTGCCCAAATAAGTGAATATGTGACCTCTGGCCCCTACCTCTTGCTTTTCAGTGTTCCAAAAATGGAAATGGTTCAGGCAGTCAGCCTGTCGTGTCCCATCTTTAGTTAAATATGTTATCTTTAACACTTTGTCACTTTTAAGATTTTTTTCCTTTTTCCTTTTAGACCCGAGTTCTTGGGATAAGGAAGACTTTGTTTGAATAAAGATGTTCAATTATAAAAGCTTTCTAAGAAGCTTTAAAAAGTTTAGTTGGAGGGGTGCCTGGGTGGCTTAGTCGGTTAAGTGTCCGACTTTCACTTAGGTCATGATCTCACGGTTCGTGGGTGCGAGCCCCGCGTCGGGCTTTGTGCTGACTGCCAGCTTAGAGCATGGAGCCTATTTCAGAGTCTGTGTCTCCCTCTCTCTCTGACCCTCTCTTGCTCATGCTGTCTCTCTCTCTCCTAGAAATAAAAAAAAAAAAAAAAAAAAAAGTTTAGTTGGAAACAAACATTCTTCATACTGATTCTAACATGGTGAACCTTTGTAATTCTAGCATGTGTTAAGAAGAAAAATAGATTTTATATTTAGTATGAAGCATAATGTAATGAAAACAAGATTGTAATGAAAAATGAGAATAACTCTAAATTGAATTTGATTCAATTTGACATTGGGTTAAAATGAGTTGGCTTATATTCCATCATGTTTACAAAGGATTTATCTTATTTCTTCGATGTTTCTTTTTTGGGAGAAAAATACCTTTGCAAGCAGTTTTCCTCTTTGATTACCCCATTAATTACATTCAATTACTTTAAGATGCTTTTAATATGGAATTTTATTTTTTTGTTTTGATAAGTACATGATTGTTATGCCTCTGTGCTGAACTTGATATTTAGTGCTATACATGTAAAGCAAATTTATCATGCTTTAAAAAGTATAACTAACATACATTGATATATTAGTTTCAGGTGTACAATATAATGATTCAGTAATTCTATGCATTTCTTAGTGCTCAATGAGATAAATGTACTTCTAATCCCCTTTATCTGTTTTACCTGTCTTCCCACCCACCTCCCCTCTGGCAACTAGCAGTTCTCTATATTTAAGACTCTTTTTTTTGTGTGTGTGTGTGTGTTCCATTTTATCCTTTCTTTGTTCCATTGTTTTATTTCTTAAATTCCACATATGAGTGAAATCATATGGTATTTGTTTTTCTATTACTGACTTATTTCACTTAGCATTATACCCTCTAGATCCATCCACGCTATGGCTAATATTCCATTATATATTATAATATTCCATTTTATATGTATACACACATACCATATAATATTCCATTATAAACATGCATACACATACCACTTCTTTATCCATTCATCTATGAAGGGACACTTAGGTTGCTTCCATATCTTGGCTAGTGTAAATAATACTGCAGTAAACATAGAGGTGCACATATCTTCTTAAAAGAGTTCTTTTCTTTCTTTATGCAGATTCCCAGCAGTGGAATTACTGAATCATATGGTAGAATTATTTTTAATTTTTTTGAGAAACCTCCATACTGCTTTTCACAGTGGCTACACCAATTAGCATTCCCATCGACAGTGCCTGAGGGTTTCTTTGCTCCACATCCTCACCAACACTCATCATTTCTTGTATTTTTGATTGTAGCCATTATGAGAGGCATATCATAGTGTCTCATTTTGGTTTTAATTTTCATTTCCCTGATGCTTAGTGATAGGGAGCATCTTTTCACATGTCTGTTGGCAATTTGTATGTCTTCTTTGTAAAAATGTTTAGGTTCTCTGTTCGTGTTTTAGTCAAATTGCTTCGTTTTTATTTATTTGTGTTTTGGTGTAGAGTGGTAGAATTTCTTAATATATTTTTGATACTAACCCTGTATCAGGTCATTCATTTGCAAAATGTCTTCTCTCATTCTGTAGATTGCATTTTAGTTTTGTTGATAGTTGCCTTTACTATGCAAAAGCTTTTTCAGTTTGGTATAGTCCCAGTAATTTTGCCTGAAGAGCCATGTCTAGAAAACTGTTTCTTTGGCCGATATCAGAGAAATTACTGCCCTTGATCTCTTCTAGGAGCTTTATAGTTTCAGGTCTCACATGAAGATCTTTAATCCATTTTGAGTTTATTTTTATGTAGGGTTTAAGAAAACAATCTTTCATTCTTTTGCATGAAGCTGTCTAGTTTTACCAGCATGATTTGTGGAAGATCCTGCCCTTTTTTCATTATATATTCTTACTTCCCCTGTTGTAGATTAATTGACCATATAGGTAGGGGTTTATTTTTAGACCCTCTATTCTGTTCCATTGATCTTTGTGTCAGTTTTTGTGCCAGTACTATATTGGTTTGATTGCTACAGCTTTGTAATGTAGCTTGAAATCTGGTATTGTGAGACCTCCAGCTTTGTTTTTTTTTGTTTGTTTGTTTTGTTTTTGTTCTTTGTCAACCCCTCCCCCCAAGATTGCATTGGCTATTTGGAATCCTTTCTGGTTTCTGTGGTTCTGTGAAAAATGTTGTTGATATTTCAGTAGGGATTGCATTAAACTGATAGACTGCTTTGGTCAATATGGATGTTTTAACAATCTATTGGTTTTTCTAGTCTGTGAGCATGGAATATCTTTCCATTTGTTTGTGTCATCTTCTATTTTTTCATCAACGTTTCATAGTTTGCCGAGTACAGTTTTATTCACTTCCTTGGATTAGTTCATTAGTAGGTATTTTATTATTTTTGGTGTGATTCTAAATGGAATGGTGCCTTAATTTCTCTTTCTTATTAGTATATAGAAATGCAACAGATTTTTGTATGCTAATTTTGTATCCTGTAACTTTACTGTGTTCATTTATCAGTTCCAATCAATTGTTGGTGGAGTCTCCCTGACTTTTTATATATAATCTCAAACAAATATCAATAGAGGCAAGAAGTTTGAAGACACTTCATGCCTCTTTTCTGAACACAAGTGTATGGAACTGCAAATCGGTCACAAGACAGAATTTGGAAAGAATACAAATCCATGGAGGCTAAATGATATGCTACTAAATAATTAATGGGTCAACCAAGAAATTAAAAAGGAAATGTAAAAAGTACATGGAAACAAATGAAAATGGACACATAACGTTTCACAATTTGAGATACAGCAAAATCTGTTCTAAGAGGGAAGGTGATAGCAATATAGGCCTACTCAAGAAGTGGGAAAAATCTCAAACCACATAACCTTACACCTAAAGGAGCTAGAAAAATCAGAATAAAACAAAACCAGCAGAAGGAATTTAATAACTAAGATTAGAGTGGAAATAAATGAAATAGAGACTAAAAAATAACAGAGCAGATTCGTGAAACCAGGAGCTGGTTCTTAAAAAAATCAACATAATTGATAAACTCTTGGAAGGACTCATAAAAAAAACAGGACTTAAAGGCAAATGAAGGAAAAGAAATATCTGGCACCACAGAAATACAAAGGATTATAAGAACATATTATGAAAAATTATATGCCAAAGAATTCAACAACCTAGAGAAACAGATAAATTCCTAGAAACATATAACCTTCTAAACCTGAATCTGAAAGAAATAGAAAATTTGACCAGACCAATTACTAGTAATAAAATTGAATCAGTAATCATAAAACTCCCAACTAAAGTCCTGGATAAGATGGCTTCACAGCTGAACTCTACCAAACATTTAAAGAAGAGGTAATACTTGGGGCGCCTGGGTGGCTTAGTCGGTTGGGTGTCCGACTTTCGCTTGGGTCATGATCTCGCGGTTCGTGGGTTCGAGCCCCGCGTCAGGCTCTGTGCTGACTGCCAGCTCGGAGCCTGGAGCCTGTTTCGGTCTGTGACTCCCTCTCTCTCTGACCCTCCCCTGCTCACGCTGTCTCTCTCTCTCTCCTAGAAATA
>NW_024081286.1:517881-642815 GCF_003009895.1 Hyaena hyaena
AAAAAAAAAAAAAAAAGAAGAGGTAATACTTACTGTTCTTAAAGTATTCCAAACATATTCCAAAGAAGAGGAAGCAAAGTTTCCCAATTCATTTTATAAGGCTAACATTACCCTGGTACCAAAACCAGATAACAGTATTACAAAAAGTGAAAACTGCAGGCCAGTATCTCTCTTGAGCACAGATGGAAAATCCTCAACACAGTATTAGCAAACTGAATCCAACAATAAAAATCCATTCACTATGATCAAGTGGGATTTATTCCTGGGATGCAAGGGTGGCTCAGTATTTGCAAATCAACCAATGAGATAAATCATATTAACTAGAGAAAGGATAAAAACCATATATGATCATCTAAATGGATATAGAAAAGGCATTTGCATTTTTTAATGTTTATTTATTTTTAAAAGAGAGAGACCAACTGCGAGTGGGGGAGGGGCAGAGAGAGAGAGAGAGGAAGACAAAATCTGAAGCAGGCTCCAGGCTTTGAGCTGTCAGCCTAGAGCCTGACGTGGGCTTGAACTCATGTGAGATCATGACCTGAGCCAAATTTGGGCACTTAACTGACTGAGCCACCCAGGTGTCCCTAGAAAAAGCATCTGAGAAAATACAATATCCATTCATGATAAAGTCTCTCAATAAAGTAGGTTTAGAGGGAACATACCTCAACATAATAAAAACCATATCTGAAAAACCCACAACTAATATTATACTTAGTGGTGAAGAACTTAAGAGCTTTTAAGATAAAGACAAGGACATCCACTCTCACTACTTTTACTTATCAGACAAGAAAAAGAAATAAAAGGCATCTAAACTGGTAAAAAAGAAGTAGAACTTTCACTATTTGCAGTTTTTTTTAAAGTACTGGAGAAACAATGTGATAAACTAGAAACAACTTTAAGCCCGGAATTACAATATTTCTATTCGTTTAAAGTTTTTACTAAGGGACCTTGTGATCTTATAGATGTCCCTTAATCTTTCACTTACTTAATTCCTGACTAGAATAATGAAATGATCTACAAACTACTTCAATTATAAAATTCTATGAATTCCAGTTTTTAAATTCACAACTATTGAACTCTATAAATTTTTTGTATATTTTAAGTCACAACAATCTTTACTAGAAACTTAGCTTTATCATATCTTTTAAAGAAAGCTTTCCTTCCTTAAACTTCTAGTATAAACTATAAATTCCAATTATTTTTTAAAAATTTTTAATATTTATTTTTTGAGAGAGAGAGAGCAACCTCGAGCAGGGGAAGAACAGAGAGAGGGAGACGCAGAATCCGAAGCAGGCTCCAGGCTCTGAGCTGTCAGCACAGAGCCCGATATGGGGCTTGAACTCATGAACTGTGAGATCATGACCTGACACTTAACTGACTGAGCCACTCAGGTGCCCCAAATTCCAGTTATTTTTAAGTGCCTAAAATACAGTTAAGGTCACAGTGTGTTTTTAATTTCCTTTCAAATAATTCAGGTTTTACTGGTGGATGTCAAGACTGCTACTTTCATATGTTTTAGATCAGGCCATTATAGTTCCTCTTTCTTTTTTATATCTGCAAAAATATTGATATAGTGAAAGTAAATAATTAATTGCCTGAAAGAAATGGAATATAAATAGCAAAAAATAACTTTTGAGGGGTGCCTGGGTGGCTCAGTCAGTTAAGCATCCAACTTTGGCTCAGGTCATGATCTTGTAGTTCATGAATTCAAGTCCCGCATTAGACTCTGTGCTAACAGCTCAGAGCCTGGAGCCTGCTTTAGATTCTGTGTCTCCTCTCTCTCTGCCCCTCCCCTTCCCCTTGTGTTCTCTCTCTCTCTCTCTCAAAAATAAATACACATTAAAAAAATTAAAAAAGAAACTTTTGAGTATAATCTCCCTGTATAAATTCTAACATAGTTCACAGGTAACCTTTTTATTTAAGTGTTAATTCATGTCTGTTGATACATTCATTTGTTCACTGATATATTAGGTCCTACAATGCCCTAGGCACTGTGCTACTTGGTGATACAGACATGAACACTAGATGATTATCATCCTCATGGCACACACACGGGAAAAAGTGAGACAGAGACAAGCAAATAATTACAATAGAAAAGGGAGTGACATCTGACTTAGCATGGTGGTTTCCAGGAAGGTGCTGTATGACTTACATCTTCAAGTATTGGTAGAAGACCATGTTGGGGGTGGGGATCAGGAATCAAGGAGAGAAGGAAACCTATGCAAATATGCACCCATCAGAGATAGGTGCTCAGAGGGCGCCTGGGGGGCTCAGTCTGTTCAGCGCCTGACTCTTGATTTCAGATCGTGCCATGGTCTCATTGTCCGTGAGATCGAGACCCATGTTGGGCTCTGTATTGACAGGGATTCTCTCTTTCCCCCTCTCTCTGCCCCTGCCTGGCTTGCTCTCTCTGTGTCTCAAAATAAATAAACATTAAAAAAAGAAAGAAAGAAATTTCATGCTCTTGTGAAGCATCACTAAGCAGTTCTAGAATTCATGATGCATAAAGTGAGACAGGGAAAAGTTTACAGAAGCCAAATCAGGGAATGTCTCATATGTCATGTTCAAGAATGAGTGCATTGGTCTGCAGGCGATTGGGAGCCGTTAAACCTTTTAATCTGTTAACTGAATTAATCAGAAGAGACTTGTAGAATCACTTTAATGGCTGTGAGGAAGACATGTTTTGAAGTAGGGCTACCATTAAATGTATGTACACATATCCACCATTAAATATACTATCAACATATATATACATACGCCATAATATACTATATATCATTAAATATGTATTATAAATTTATTGTATTTATATATAATGGCATATATACTATGCCTTAAACATATATAATATATATTATACACAACATATATATTTTTAATGTATATATACCCAAATATATATATTAATCCAGGTAAGTGCCAGTCTCGGCCTAAAATGGGGACATAAGCCAGTAAAATGGAATGAAAAGGATTCAAGAAATATTTAGAAAGTAATGTCTTTGAGCTTGCATGTGTAACCTAAATGAGGAGAAACGGTCAAGGATAATTCAAGATTCTGGTGGAGACATTAGGAGCCACTGGGTGAGAGACAGAAAAAGGGAGAGAGAGTTTTAGGGAGGAAGATGATTTGTTTTAGACATTTTAAAACTCTGACATTTCTGTGGGACATCAAAGTGGAAATGCCCGGCAAGTGCTTGGGGATAAAGTCTGCAATTTAGAGCAGAAATCTCTATGAAGTAGGATTTGGGGTAATCATTGCATATGTCTGTGGTAGTTGAAAATACAGCATCAAGTCACGCAGGGAGAGTATATCAAGAGAATACATGAAGACAGAAGAAACAGGCAACTTTTCAAGGACGCATTTTGATCTCAGGCTTTGACCAGATGGTACAGGTGTGTGCGCTTGGACTGGCCCACAGTTCGTGGTTCTGTCATTATAGGAGGTGAGATCTTCATGCAAGTGCAGCCCAGACATCTGGGGGAGTTTGTGCCCATGAGGCCTCTCATGAGTGGGAGGTAGCCCTTTTCTCCTCCCAGATTGAGAATTCTTAAATGTCGTCGTAAAGTACCTCAGAAGGCCTGTTAGGTTCTGACACTGAGGCAAGTTCAGTAGTCATTATCAGCCTGCCTTCCTTCCCTGCCTCACTCTGTCCCTCATTCTTGCTGTCAGAGTCATCTCTCAGGTAAAATACCATCTTAAGGGGTGCCTGGGTGGCCCAGTTGGGTAAGCATCCGACTTTGGCTCAGGTCATGATCTCACGGTTCGTGGGTTCGAGCCCCGCGTCGGGCTCTGTGCTGACTGCTAGCTCGGAGCCTGGAGCCTGTTTCAGATTCTGTGTCTCCCTCTCTCTCTGACCCTCCCCTGCTCATACTGTCTGTCTCTTTCTTAGAAATTAAAAAAAAAAAACAAACAAAAACTGAAAAAAATTAAAAATTAAAATACCATCTTTCAATACTTTCACTCACATTAGGGAAAATAATTTCTTATTTTAATGTTGACATTATTTTAAGAGAAAGAGAGCCTGGGAGGGGTAGAGAGAGAGAGAGACCAGGGGGAAGGGTAGAAAGAGAGGGAGAGAGAGAATCCCACACAAGCCCTGCCCTGTCAGCATGGAGCCCACCTCGGGTCTCGATCCCACAGCACTGACATCATGATCTGAGTGGAGATCAAGAGTTGGACGCTTGACCGACTGAGCCACAGAGGTGTCCTGAGAGTAGGGGAAATATTTTGATGTTCCATTTATATCTCCAGAATTAGGGCTTCTACCTACAAAGCCACCAAAAGCACACGAAACAGAAGATTGCTATGTAGAAAATTCGGCTTTACAGATGAAGTTGTAATTTTCTAAAATACTTAAAAATAGTATTGCAGATACACTTTTCCTTTTTGTGGGCCTCACCTAGGAGTCACCTTCACCTCAGTGTACGTTACATACAATGTATTTTGCATTTTACAGGTTTAGCCAGGAGTCTTAAAATTGGAAAGATCAACAGATATTTCTAAACCCCCCTTTTTTTCAGTTTTAGAATTGAGTTGAACACAAAGCCCTTAAAATTTACTTTGACAGAAAAGAAATATGGATCCTCAAAGAGCACCTTTAAAATGGTTTCGCCTTAATTATTCAACATTAAGTGATTTGTTGTTAAGATATTTTTCTATTTCTCAGTTACTTACTTAAAAATTCAGAGGTTCTAAAGGGCTTTTTCATTGCGTTATTGATTCTGACAGTCAAAACAGATGTAATCTATAGCAGGCATTTGCACACTTTTCCTGCCAAGAGCTAGATCGTAAATATTTTAGGCTCCACGGCTCCAGAGTCACTGTTAGGAGCATTCAGTTCTGTCACTGTAGCATGAAAGCAGCTTAGAGAACACAAAACAAGTTGGTATGGTTATGTCTCATTTAAAAAAAAAAAAACACAAAACTTTTTTCCCCCCGTAAGACTTCCAGTTTAGGAAAAAAACAACAAAAAAAAAATTCACAAGTTTGCTGAGCTGTCATCTTTGTAATGAGTCACTGTGGATTCCACAAGATTATTACATTCTTTCAATATATAGTAGAAGCGGTGTGCTTTGCTGTTGTTGCTGATCTTAGAAATTCTCCATCATCCTTAGTCATGATTCTTTGTTGTTTTCTTTCCTCCCAGGTGGCCACATTATCAGTTACTGCTCAGAACAGAACTTTTGACTATTTTCAAGCATTATGATTTGTTTAGATTTTTAAAAATTATTTTTAATGTTTATTTGAGAGAGAGAGAGAGAAGGAGACAGAGTGTAAGAGGGGGAGTGGCAGAGAGAGGGAGACACAGAATCTGAAGGAAGCTCCAGGTCCTGAGCTCCAAGCTGTCAGCCTAGATAGAGCCCACTGCTTGGTTGGAGCTCACGAACCATGAGATAATGATCTGAGCTGAAGTCAGACGTTTACCTGACTAACTCACCAAGGTGCCCCTGTTTAGATTTATTGCAATGGCTCCATAATGAGATAACCAACACTGCAGGCCTTTTGTCTTTTACCTGAGATCACAGAACCCATCCATTAACTGAAACGTATGTTGGGTATTGTTGTATCAGTACTTCTTTGTCATCTAGGTTCGGGAATACAGTTAAGCCTTGAACACATGGATCTGGGTTGCACAGATCCACTTATACATGGATTTTTTCCCATAAATACAGAATAGTACTGTAAGGCATTTCTCTTCTTTATAACTTTCATAATAATGCTTTCTTTTCTCTCGCTTACTCTATTGTAAAAATACAGTGTGTGATACACATCACATACAAAGGGTGTGTTCATCGGCTCTTTGATGTTGAGAAGGCTCTGGTCCCCAGTAAACTATCAGGAGTCCTGTTAGGAGGAGTCAAATTTCTAAATGGATTTTCAAATGCGGAGACGTTTGCACCTCTAACCCCTGCAATATTCAAGGATCAGCTGTATAAACTAATAAGAGACTAATAAGACCACTTTTCTGGTTCAGAAGGCTAAGATGTGGAGCCTGGTTCTCTGAGGAGTACATCTATTTTGTTTTCAGAAGGTTGAATAGAAGAGATTGGAAGGAGGTCACTAATATAAGCATGAAGAAGAGGCAAACTAGCATAAAAGTGAGGGGTGGAGAAGGAAAGCCTTACTTTTAACGGTAAGATTTTTTTTTTCATCTTTAGTTTTGAGAGAGCGCATGAGCAGGGGAGGGACAGAGAGAGAGACACCACACACAGAATCTGAAGCAGGCTCCAGGCTCCAAGCTGTCGGCCAGAGCCTGATGCGGGGGTTGAACTCACAAACTAGGAGATGGTTTCCTGAGCCGAAGTCAGACGCTTAACCAACTGAGCACCTCCCCTCCCCAGATGCCCCTTTACTTTAAGTTTCTTATGAGTTACATGCAAGTGAATGCCCTCTTCTTAAATTAAGCTGGAGTCCCTTTTGGTCTGTTTATTCTGTCTAAAAAGGCATTCAAAACTAACTTGTAGTTTTCTAAGAATAGTCCTTTCACCCATGTTTTAAAACATGTTAGGTGACATTCCTTTTTAATACCACATTATGTCATGCTGTTTATATATGATCTATACATTTATTATACATATACATATTATTATACATTTATTCCCCCCCTCAATGATTTCTTCCTGTGGTATCACCTTTCATTGAATGCTTAGATGATTTTATGTAAAATTAAAAAAAAAATTTAACTTCTGAGAAAGAGAGAGAGGCAGCGTGAGCAGGGGAGGGTCAGAGAAAGAGGGAGACACAGAATTCGAAGCAGGCTTCAGGCTTTGAGCTAGCTGTCAGCACAGAGCCTGACGCGGGGCTCGAACCCACTAACATGAGATCATGACTTGAGCTGAAGTCAGACACTCAACCGACTGAGCCACTCAGGCTCCGCATATATAAAATTAGTCGGAGATGAAACTTTGATTTCCATCCAGTTGAAATTTAGGAGAGCTCCAAGGCTAATGACTTATTTTAAAAGGTCATTGCTTACTTGCATTTTCTTTCTTTTTAAAAAAAATTTTAAATGTTTATTTTTGAGAGACAGAGCATGAGTGGGGGGAGGGGCAATGATCGAGGGAAACACAGACTATGAAGCAGGTTCCATGCTCTGAGCTGTCTGCAGAACCTGACACGGGGCTTGAACCCAGGGACTGTGAGATGACCTGAGCCGAAGTTGGACACTTAACCGACTGAGCCTCCCAGGCACCCCATTTACTTGCATTTTCTGTAGAAACAGCAGACATGTCAATATGCAACTCAAAATATATACTTAGATTTTAGATTTACTTTGAGATTTAGTTATTGTAGACTTCATCTGCCAGGCCAATGTCAACTGACTGTTCTGGATCTTGGTTTCTTTAGCACTTATGAAACTATTGCAGCCTTGGGCGTGAGATGTCCCATTCATGTAGATGCCTGTCTGTACCTTCCTCAGGGAACAGTGAGCCGGGATGATCAGGACCGAGGTGGTGAGAATGGTCTCTCAATTGAATTTAGATAGCGTTTTGGTAACTTGTGATTTCTATTGGTAACTTGTGAGCTTGCAGCATTGCACAGGTGTGCCTTCAGAATCCTAGGGCAGAAACGTATTCTATATTAAGTGGCTTTCATATTGTGCTAGTTCTAATTTTGTTGCAGCATTAAAATGTTGTTATTAAAGGAGACGTCTGTTCCTCAGAAGCTTAAATGCTGAGGGACTGTATTATTTTAGGGACAGTATGGGTAATAGTGGACAACTGGAGAAAACAGAATGGATTCTTAGGTAATAGAAACTGAACAGGGAACTTATCTAGATGGAAAACAATTTTCTCCCAAGGCTTTAGGTGGCATACAAGAGGCTACAAGATATAACTAAGATACAACTAGAAGAAAAAAATTCCTTTTGAGCAATAAACAAATCTGTGAATAATATATATTTCCTGGTAACATAATGGAATGGACAAAAATCTGGTTTAAGAGGCATTCTTGGGGCACCTGGGTGGGCAGTCTGTCAAATGTCAGAATTCCGCCCAGGTCGTGATCTCACAGTGTGTGAGTTCAAGCCCCACGTCAGGCTCTGTGCTGACAGCATGGAGCCTGGAGCCTGCTTCCGGATCTGTGTCTCCCTCTCTCTCCTCCCCCCTCTCATGCTCTGTTTCTCTCTCAGAAATAAATAAACATGAGAAAAAAGTCCTTCTTATACTATATCTTCTCTCTTTTAGAAGGTAGACTACTATGTTTCTAGAGCATTTGTCTGTGTTTATATTTATACCCACATACCTATATAAATGCATATTAATACCTCATCAGGCAAAGGGCTTTACTTTTCTAGGAATCTGCTTTGTCCTTTTAAACACAGAATTTGGATTAGATTAGTACTTCTGAAATTTTCCTAATTATCGGAACCACCTGGAGTATTATAAAAAAAATACAGATTCTCAGTCTTTACACGTATGATATCAGGAGCTCCAGAGGGAAGTCCTAAGAATATGTATTTTTAACAAAAGCCCTTAGTGATTCTGATGGTAAAACAAGTTTAGGAAATATTAGATTAAATGATATCTAAATTAGGAGCCATGGTTATTTTCATGTCTGAGTCTATTTTTAAAGTACCTGAAGATGACTTGAAAATGTGATTATTCCATTTAGTTTATCTCTCAAATAGCATCAAGGGGCCTATATTCTCTCTTAATTGCCTTAAAAAGACACCAACTTAAATTTAGTTAATGGAAGATAGTTGGATTATAATAAATTGATGTTTTATACTCCTAATACAAGCTTCTGTTACTGGGGAACATTTTATCTGTGTTCTATAAAGGATGCTATGCCTTTCCATCTGATGGACAACTGACTATGTTAGCTTGCTAGTATGGTCTTTCCAGAGTATTCCACACCACCTTCCCTCTACTCTGTATACCCACTAAACATCCTTCTCATCCTGATTTAGTTCAAGTTGATTTCCTCTCCTGAAACCTTATTTGATGATGAACTGACATAGTCATTCAGGCACATTTCCAGTTATGCTTTTAAATTTTATATTAGTAAATGGGGATTATTTTGGTTTCTAATCTTTTTCTGGAGCAAATGTCTAAAGACCAGACCCAAGGTGACTTTACCGAGTTGGAGATACCGAGAGAAGGCTGGCAAGGCCTTAGTGCTTATTTTCTTTTGCGTCGGAGCGGCTGGGTATGAAGGAGGAAACCCGGATGTAAATTGATCTGGGATTTCTGACCCAGCACTCTAAAGTAAATTATGATTTGAAACACTGCTGGAGACTAACTCATTCTCCTGAAAAGAAGCCCCAGGGCAGAGACTGGCCACCGGAGGGCAAGAACAAAATAGAGAACAAAGGAGAATTCAGGCTTATTTCACATCAGATGAAGTTGAGGTGACTTGTGCTTGGATATTTTCCTCAGGCAGAACTGGGACAAAGGGCATCCAGCTGAGCCACCTGAAAGTGCTGTGACAGAGGTTTTGATAACGAATTCCCTATGTTCAAGGGGAAATAATATACTAATTTGTCAGAAATTGATAGGTGCTTTTTATTTTATTTAACTTGAGTTGCAGGGGCTTTCTCGGATGCAAAATACAGTGTGGATTTTACCCTAGGTCTCTGTAGTTAAATTATCCACTTTCCCAAGCATTTAGGGAGGGATGTTTAGTTACTGTGTGAAAGAGGGTGCAGCATGTATGGATATTCCTGTGTGTTCTTGTAATTCTGTGGTTTAGAGAGGTCCAGCATACACTTTAGCCGAAGCATGTGAAATCAGGGATTTTGATGAGCTAGATTCCCCCTGCTAAGCTACGTTATAATGCCCATTATGTTAAATTTACCAACCCAAATGCTCTCAAATACCTATTTGGTAATAAGTAGTTGAGATGGTTATGTACATTTCCACATATGGGTAATAAAGATAACTTCAAAGTCAGATTTTTATTTTGAGAGAAGTGACATTTGAAGAGCAGTTGCAAAGTGCACGCATACCTAATAGTAGCAAATACTTAAAAGCTATGTTGCAAGTGGCATATTATCATTTTAGAGAGGAAAAAATTTAATTTAAAACATTGGCTTCAAAAGCAATTACTATTTTAACTGAAGTTATTTTTTAAAATCTAAATTGGAAAAAGTGTTTACTTTGGAAATCTAGTGTATGGGAAAGTCTCGTCTATGGTAGGACTTTAAAACATAATTCATAATGAATATAATGTACCATGAAAATTAAAGTATGACATGTTTGGAAGACATTATTTTAGTAGTATTACAGTGCTACATACTTAGTTGTTACAAATTTATAATCAGAATTAATAATTAACTAGATACAAAGAACTATCGGGGTGCCAGGGAGGTTCAGTTGGTTAAGTGTCCGACTCCGGTTCAGGTCATGACCTCGCAGTCCGTGGGTTAGAGTCCATGTCGGGCTTTGTGCTGACAGCTCAGAGCCTGGAGCCTGCTTCAGATTCTGTGTCTCCTTCTTCCTCTACCTCTCCCCACTCATGCTCTATCTCTCTGTCTCTCAAAATAAATAAACATTTAAAAAAGTAAAAAAACAAACAGCTATCTAAATTGGTCTTGTATTATTTTCATAGACTCCCTTGTCGTTTAACTTCTATCAGTCACTGTCTAATTAGTAAGAAACAAAACAAAAATGTTAGACATCTGATAAAAGGAAAAAGAAAAATGAGAAGTTAAATTTTGAGTAAAGTTTTTGAATTTTTTAAACTATATAAGAATTAGACTCTTTTGTGAATGTTTTGGACACCATTTTACCAACAGAGTCTATCTGTGGACTTCTGGGTGAGTTATTTAAGCCTTCTGGATCTCATTGATTTAAATACAAAGTAAGAGTTTTGGATTCCAAGTGCTAAGTGCTTAGATTATAGATTAAAAAAAAAAAAAGGTGCAAGACTGCCTGCAACTGAGAGCCAACAAATACATAGAAATAAAATCTCTGTAACAAATGGAATGTACACTATTACAGAAAGAAAGTAATGACTCCAAAATGACTGAAGATTAAATGGAAGAAACTGGAAATGCAGATATATCTGCATTAGAAATGGAAAAAGGGAGAAAAGTATAGGAAAGCTATATAAATGCAGGTAGAAGCTGATTTGGCATTTGGGAGAGATATAAGGAGTTGTAAAAAGAAAAAAGAATTTGTCTACAATTTAGATATGTGGTATGAAATACTAGGACACATCAATATGTATTATACCTTTTTGTTTATACGATGATCATGTGTCATGTCAAACGTGGGCAATATAATATTACATTATGAGTAACATCAATAATTTTATTTTAATTTAAATATAGTTGACATGCAATATTTTGTCTCTGGTGTATAGCATAGGGATTCAACATTTATATACACTACAGAGTGATCATCATGATAAATCTAGCTACCATCTGTCACTGTATAAATTCGTTATAGCATGATTAACTGTATTCTGCATGGTGTACATTGCGTCCTTCTGTCTTATTTTATAACTGGAAATTTGTACCTTTTAATCCCTTTCCCTTGTTTTGCACATCCCCCACCCTTCTCCCCTCTGGCAACCACCAGACTGTTTTCTGTATCTAATTTTTTTTTTTTTATATATTTTACACATACACACCACATATTCTTTATCCATTTATCTATTGATGGACACTTAGGTTGCTTCCATACCTTGGCTATTGTAAATAATGCTACAATGAACATAGGGGTGCATCTATCTTTTTGAATTAGTGTTTTCATCTTCTTCGCATGAATACTCAGAAGTGGAATTGCTGAATCCTATGGTAGATCTATTTTAAATTTTTTGAAGAACCTCCGTATTGTTTTCTATTGTGTCTGCATCACTTTGCAATCCCACCAGCAGTACACTAGGGTTCCTTCCCTCGGTTTCTGCACATACTCCCCAACACTGCTTATTTCTTGTCTTCAGTAATAGCCATTCTGACAGGTGTTACGTGATATCTTATTGTCATTTCGTTTGCATTTCCCTGATGATGAGTGACACTGAGCATCCTTCTCTGGTGTGTTGACCATGTGTTTGTTATCTTCTGACAAATGCCTATTCAAGTCCTTTGCCCAGTTTTTAATTCGATTTTTTTTGGGGGGTATTGTTTGGATATTAACTAACCCCTTATCAATTATATCGTTTTGCAAATATCTTCTCTGATTCAGTGGGTTCCCCTTTCATTTTGTTGATGGTTTCTTTAGCTGTGCAATGTGTGTGATATAATCTCATTTTTGCTTTTGTTTCCCTTGCCTGAGAAGATAGATCTCAAGAAATATTTCAAAGACCAGTATGAAAGAGCTTACTGCCTATGCCTTCTTTCAGAAATTTTATGGTTTCTAGTTTTACATTCAAATCTTTAATCCATTTGAGTTTATTTTTTTATTTGGTATAACAACATGGTCCAGTTTCATTTTACGAGTTGCTATCCAGTTTTCCTATCACTGTTAATTGAAGAGACTGTCTTTTCCCCACTGCATATTCTTGCCTCCTTTGTCAAAGACTAATTGACTGTGTAAGTGTAGGTTTATTTCTGGACTCTCTTCTGTTCCATTGGTTTGTGTGTCCATTTTTGTATCAGTACCATACTGTTTTGATTACTCGAGTTTGTTTTATAGTTTGAAACCAGGGAGTGTGATTCTTCCAACTTTCTTTGTTTTCAAGATTGTTTTGGGTATCACCAGTCTTTTGTGGTCCCATGCAAATGTTAGGATTTTTTGCTGTAGTACCCTGAAAAAATGCCATTAGTATGTTGATAGGGATTGCATTGAATAACATCAGTAATTTTAGTTGAAATTAGAAGTTGTCTTTTATCCTAAAAATATTCAGATGCTTGTTAAGTATGTTTACAGTGCTGTGTGTCCCTCAGTGAGCCTCATGAAGCTTGTCCTTAAAGTCTCCTCCAGAAGACATACATTTAAGTGTACAAATACTGACATAATTGAAAGTTATAAGCAATTTGCAAAGGGAAGTTTCTTGAGCTTGTGCGAAGGCTTCTCTGAGGAAGTAACATTGACACTGGCACTTGAAATAGGAATTTTAATTCACAATAACTACTCAGTGAGTATTAATGGGATACTAAACTCAAGCAAAAGGCAAGTGAGCGTTATTGTTTGGGTTTTAATCTGTGACCTAGTTTTTGTTGCTTTAGGCCAGGGTCAGTTCTAAGTTGCTACATAGAGGCAGGAGTTATTATTTGGAGCCTCCTTTCACACAGGAAGAATGAGAGATACATGAGTAGTGTTGTAAAAAGATATTGTATATTAAGATAATAAATTACAGCTGCACTTATTTTCCTTTAAATATTATCTTTAGTGGTGTAGGGGATGAAAAATTTGGCTGATGATTGGAAAAAAAATTGCATTTAGGAATTTTAGAACTATGCCATTTAAATGAGAATTTCACTCTGGTGTGTTTGAACCAGCCATGAAGACACTATTGTGTTGTATTCTATTAAAATCTTATTATATGTATTATATCATTATTAAATAATAAAAACCTATTTTCATGAACTTTCAAATTAATAGCTCCAAACCTTCCTCACTTTTTTCACCCTAATATCGACCAGGCTATTTTCAATTAAATGATTCTTTGTAACCTCCAATCCAATAGGGTTCCATAAATTCTTAGGACTGAAGAAATTAAGTACCGTTTGTCCTCTTTCAAATAATAGGTGAGATGTGAAATGGGTTACATGGTGTATGAATCTCCGGAGGATGCTTTAAAATAGCATGTGGGTTTGTAGAGTGTCAAGTAGCAAATTAGTTTAAAACTGATTAACATTTCTCTTTTTTAAACTCAGGTGTAGCAGGCAACTATGTTGGGTGTGGGGGAGACTCACCCACATTTTGGCCCTTCATGTACGTCTGAAACTATGCAGAAAGAAATGTAGCAGAATAACTGCTATAGTTTGCCAACCCTTTAACAACCATGGAAAGCAAATCAATTTCATATGACCTAAATACTTAGAAATGATTTTTTAAGGTTTCTGTTTCTTTCATTCAAGAATAACAAAGAACTCTATCTAAATAAACATGAATGATATTTTGAATGACCTTATTTCCACAACCACAGTACCCCTCCCTGATTAAAAAAAAAAAATCTCTACTCTCACCAGAGCAGAAACTCTGATGGGAAAAGATTCTGTGGGTGTAAAAGGAGCTAGGCCAACGACAGGTGGGTGGCCATTTCTGGAAGACTACAACAAATTATACCCATTTTGTTCCAAATAGTATAAAATGAGGTATTATATAAGAGAAAAGGAGGCCAAATAGATATAAACATTTTAATTTACACATACATTAAGGGGAGTCTGGGTGCTTCCACAGATTAAATGTACCAGCAGTGTAGCACCATCCAGCTTCACTGCTGTGAGATAGTTCTCCATGGATTTCTTGTGTTCTTCACAGTTCAGCCTCTGAGTAAAGAGTGCATTTGAATAGCCTTCACCCTGAGACATTTGGTCAAAATTTCCTGATTAAGCCTCCTCTCTCCCTTCTTCCCATCGTCTCTCTCTCTGGAGCTGATGAGAGAAACATAGGGAAGAGTCTCAGATCCTTCATGGAATTTGACCTAACATCCACAAGGAATTGCAAACTCAGATGCCTATGGGAACCAGGCCAAGGACATGAATCCGAAGTGGGTCAGGTGTTAAATAATAAATGGCAACTGACACTCAGCCTCAGAGTTACTTTTTTTTTTTTTTTTTTTGTAAATTGTAAAACTAAGCTTCATTATTGCTGCTGTTAGCTCCTTCACAATGAAACATGTATGTCATTATAGTTGTACCCAATAGTAACTCTGTAGCTAAAGACTGGTCAGAAGTTCCATTTCAGACCCTATTTTTGAAGGTTTTTATCTCAAAAGTAAAATATTTGCTTTAGGGTAAAATTGGAAGGAATATCCTAAACCCAGGAGCATTTTGCTTTGCTTCCTATTTTAAGAAAATCTTCATGAAGTGTTGTCAGGTTTTTCTGAAGGTTTTCGTTTCTATCTTACATGATGTGAGCATTCTCAAAATTAAGGTTCAGTTTATTAATTATCTAGATAATTAATTAATTATCTGTAAAAGGTGGTAATCTCCTAAACTCAAAATTTTCCTTCTATCATTATGAATGCAGCTGAATGTGAATCATCTGTGAAAATGGGAAATAGAGGTAGCACGGATAAGTAAAGGACCTAATAAATTCTGAAACTTCATGTTGATCAGTAATTTTCTTCTTTCATTTTCTTTTTTTTAAATATAATTTATTGTCAAGTTAGCTAACATACAGTGTGTGTGTGTGTGTGTGTGTGTGTGTGTGTGTGTGTATGTATAGTGTGCTCTTGGCATTCGGAATAATATCTGTGATTTATCACTGACATAAAACATCCAGTGCTCATCCCAACAATTACCCTCCTCAATGCCCATCACCCATTTTCCCCTCCCTGACTCCCCCCCCAACTCTCTTCCACCCTAGTTGTCATCATTTAGTCTTTTCTGTCCTAGATGGTGAGAAGCAAGATGGGCTTTTTTAAAAAATTCTTTTTGGTAACCATGGAAACACTTGGCATAATGCCAAAGCACACAGTGATTGAAGACTAAAAAATTCTTAGGAGGCCATATATTTTACTGCCTGACATTAGCTAAGAAGAAATATGGTAAAAGGCCAGAATATCAACAAAATTTTGCCATGATTTTTTTCCCAAATAGGGTCTTACACAGATGAGTCAGGTATCAGATGCTTTCTTTTAAGGAATTCTTTTAGAGCATTTGCCCTACTTATCTGTCTCCCAGCATTTTATTTCATCTCTGCTAGTACCATGACTTTATTTTTATTATCCATTTCTGTGTTCCATGTATACACAATTTAGATAGAGCTTCTGTGTCTCATGTTTAATGATAAGTGGTTTTCACATGCATATACAAAAATACAAATTGGAAAACTCTATTTTGCACTTTTTTGCATATGATATGGCCAGAAACATACAAAAAAAAAGGAGATTTAGAAACATAAAATTTGTCAGGCAAAAATATAAGTTTTATTTCATAGAGATTAGTTTCAAGGTTATTTAAAACACTCCAGCAATGATTTAAAAACCTTTTTGTGTTGGGGCACCTGGGTGGCTCAGTCGTTTGAGCTTCAGACTCGTGATATCAGCTCAGGTCATGATTCCAAGGTCAGGGAATCACGCCTGAAGTCGGGGTTCATGCTGAGTATGGAGGCTGCATAAAATTCTCTCTCTCCTCTGCCCCTCTCGCTCATTCATGCTTTCTGTGTAAAACAAAATAAAACAAGACAAAATAAAAACCTTTTTTTATGTTGACTCTGTTTCCCTAAGTATTAGCCTAGAAAGTTTGAGATCCTAAGGTGACTTTCTATGAGCCCCCCAAATTGTAGGTTATGTGGCAAATATTGGTGAGTTGTCCGAATGTGTTTGTAGGGGTTTGGCTACTTCAGCTGTTAGTCAACTATAAAATACATGGGAAAAGAGAATTTTATAATGTCTTTCATTTTCATTGTTTCTGCATTTTAAATTATGGAAGTAGTAAATGAAAACAAGTGGACATCACTAAGAAGTATAATGTAAAACAGATATTCTCTGGAAAATTATTAGTGGACAGCAAGAGAATTTTCATAGCTGAACTTAAAAATATGTTGAGATATGTATTTTTATTTAATTTTTTTTTTGGGTTGATTTTAAAAGAAACTCAGAAACCATTTTCCAAAGTGGCTGTGCCATTTTAGATACCTTGCTGATATATTGCTGATATATATATATATATATATTTGCTTCATGTTGTGTATATATATAATATATATTAATTTTGAAGAAGTTCTTTCAAGACTTTTTGAAGATGCATTATAATAAAAATTGATATATTCTTGAATTTTGTGTTCTTTTACCAACAAGAGATGGCTAAAGTCATAGGTGGCAGGTGGAGTTAATGCCATTTTTTCTTTCTTATGAGTTAATTCACCCACATATACACATATATACATATATGTCCAGAAATGGAAAATATTTTAGTAAAGTTGTGATTAAATTATGTTACATATATACAATGACAGTAGTTTTCAGATCATTTAAAACACGTGGTCAGTAATTCAGAGATTCCTGAGTATAGAGACAGATGAGTTCAGGCAAGTTTTTAGACCCTTATGAATCTTTTGTTATAGCAGAACTAAAAGTTGCGATGTAGTTGAGGTGCCTGGGTGGCTCAGTCAGTTAAGCGTCCAGCTTCGGCTCAGGTCCTGATCTCACGGTTCGTGGGTTCGAGCTCAGCGTCAGGCTCTGTGCTGACAGCTAGCTCAGAGCTTGGAGTCTGTCTTCAGATTCTGTGTCTCCCTCTCTCTCTGACCCTCCCCTGCTCACGCTGTGTCTCTCAGAAATAAATAAAACATTAAAAAAAGTTGCGATGTAGTTGACAAGGCCACTCTGTCTTTAGTTGGACCATCTACATGCAGCGGCCCATGAAAAGAACAACTTAGAAGCACTGGATTACTTTACAAAATTTCCAAGCCAGTGATAGTTCTAACGTAAGTAGAATTGGCCTCTACAGATAATTCTGGTCATTTAGAAAAAACTGAAATTTTCAATTGTCCTTTAAGTAATTCGGTAAGGTACTAATGGCACTTAAGAGTAAAATGTGGCTTCTCTAATTTCCAGAATGGCAGTACCGCCCTGCATACAATAATGCTTGTGTTTTAATATCCTTCCATTTATTCTGGGAAAAACACCAGAAATAAAAGTGTTTTTTCCAGAAGAGAGACACTTGGGTTTGTTCTTTTTGTGTGTGACTATTTTCTTAGGACTGGTTTCCTAGTCTAACATGCCAAGCTTTTGGCATGACCACATTTATTATAGGGCAAAGGTAGATTTAAACTCGAACATTTGTAACTTTTTCTCAAGATGTGATGTGTTATCAAGTAGGCTTTTTTTTAATGGCTGACTTAATTAAATATTCAAAAGAGGCTAAAATTGCAAATATACATCCACACTGACAGTTTTAGTATTTTAAGTGGAAGCTATTGTTCTCAAGAATGCTAACATTTAGAGGGTTCAGAAATTGAATGTATTTTGGTAAAATTTATGATTACATTGCAGCTTAGTGCAAGACCCAAGTGTCTTCTGCCTCAGATTATTTTTGTGTCTTCTTATTGGTATCTAAATGTGATACAAGTGCTATCAAAATGCTTCTCATGTAATATACAGTGAACTCCAGAAATAAGCCATGTAAATAGCATCCACTCAGGTGCTGCTTACCTGGTATGGCCCACAAGTGAGAAAGTGTATAATTTTCACATATGGCCCATTTAGAAAAAAAAATGTCTTTGTAACATATATTTATTTTTGAGAGGGAAAAAGAAACAGAGTGTGAGAGGGAATCACAGAATCCATAGCAGCCTCCAGACTCTGAGATGTCAGCACAGAGCATGGCACAGGGCTTGAACCCATAAGCGGTGAGATTGTGACCTGAGCTGAAGTCAGACACTCAACCACTCAACCCACTCAGCCACCCAGGAGCCCCTCAAATGGGCCACTTTTTAAATCTGTGACCACATAATGGCAACAAAAGGAATACTTTGGAAGAGTGGAGCCCATATTCTCATGTGGAGCTATTTATGTGTATATCCCCAAAGTCAGCTTACAGATATTTTTATGTACAAGAATGGTACTTTCCATAAACTTTGAAATTTTGATGTCAATTTTCTATCCTTTCTCATTAATAAGCTATTATAGTCATGAGCAGTGTAACAAAGGCAGTTTTTCTTATTTACCCTACTTTTTCCATTTTCTTGCATTTTCTGAACCTATGTTAGAATGTCTCATGTTGTATTGCAGTGAGATAGACATCCTGATCCAGGGAATTTGTTAGTAATCAGTCTTTGCATATGCTTTTTTCCTACTGTTTCCCCAACTGCAGTCTTTATTTTTAATAGAACAAAAAATGTTTTCTTACATTGTGTTCTGCCAAACTCCGACTGCTGGTTTTTAGTTTATTAAAATAATTGTATGATTTTGTACTGAGTATTCTTTCTGCATTTTTGTTTTCCCGGCCTATAATATTCTTTGATTCATGATAGTGGATAGCACTGTTAAATATATGTTCCTCAAGCAATATTAGGTGAGTTATATTTGCTCATTAGATACATAAACATTTCCCACAATGATTAATTTCCTTACTGACAAATTACGGAGAAAATTCTGGTAGTTCTCAAGGAAGACTAGGAAGTTAGGGGAAGATGTCAAGAGATTTGAGGTCAGTAATTTGGTCTTTTAAAACTTTTCTTCAACTGAGACATCGATAAATCATGTGTGAGACAATTCTGAATAGAAGCTCAGAATTTAAAAAAATGAAAGAAAATGTCAACTTCTACATATAGCATCTGTGAGGAAAAACGAAAACAAACATATATTCATATAATAGTGGAAGAAAAGAATGTTTTTTTTTAAGTTTGAGTTTGCTTGAAGTTCTTCATTATTAAATTATAGCAGGATTCCTATTCAGTATGCAACATATTTGCATAAGTATTAAAATAATTTATCATGATTAATTCCATTACAGTAAATTTCAGCCCTAATCACAATCTGGTGTATACTGTAGTGGTTTGTCAGTATTTCATATTTTACTAGAGTTTCGGTGGAATTGCAGCTTCTGTAACAGCACAAATGTCATCTGAGGTCTCCATGATTAATGTGGTTCTGAAGGAGATGTAATAACGATTAGCCAGTTTCATAAAGTGTTACAGAATAAGGTCAGTGTGAGAAAAATTTTAAAGTCTTAAAAATGTACGTTCTAGCAAGTACCTCTAGCCACAAATTGGATTTCTTGAACAACGAGGAGATTAAACTTGGAAACAGATGAACTCCTTGGGCAAAGGTGGGAAAAGGAGACTGTAATTTGCCTTCAAATACTTAAAGGATCCCCCCAAAATATGGCAAGTCTAGAACTAAGGTTGAAAGTTGTAGGGAAGTAGATATACATGTGATATGTTATAATTTGAGAAAATCAACAGAAACAAACAGGCTTCATGAGTCTAATGGGCCCAAGAAGGGGTCGAGCTTCCTATACTTGGAAGCATCTAGGTAGAGCCAAGATGGCTACTAATAGATACTATTGAAAATATTTTTGGGGCGCCTGGGTGGCTTAGTCGGTTAAGCGTCCGACTTTCGCTTAGGTCATGATCTCGCGGTTCGTGGGTTCGAGCCCTGCGTCGGGCTCTGTGCTGACTGCCAGCTCAGAGCCTGGAGCCTGTTTCAGTCTGTGGCTCCCTCTCTCTCTGACCCTCCCCTGCTCACGCTGTCTCTCTCTCTCTCTCTCCTAGAAATAAATAAAAAAAATATATATTTTTTCTTTTTAGTGGTTCAGAAGAAAATTTTCTTTAAGTAAATTCTAATTTTTTTTCTACCATGAGTTTCCATAAATTAATATCCTTCACAATATCAACAAATTTCTTATATTTCTCTTAGATTTTGGTGGAGGCTTCCGTAGGAGATGGCTTCACTGGAGACATTGCCATTGATGATTTATCGTTCATGGACTGTACCCTTTACCCTGGTAAGGAAGAATATTTAAATTAAAAAAAATTTTTAATCTTTATTCTTGAAGGACAGAGACAGAGCACAAGCAGGGAGGGGCAGAGAGGGAGGGAGGCACAGAATCAGGAGCAGCCTCCAGGCTCTGAACTGTCAGCACAGAGCCTGACATGGGGCTGAAACTCACAAATTGTGAGATCATGACTTGAGCTGAAGTCAGGCACTTAACCAACTATGCCACCCAGGTGCCCCAGAATACTTAAAATTTTTAAAGCTTATATATTTAGTTTCAGAGAGAGAGAGAGTGAGAGAGAGAGAAAGCACGAGTTGGGGAGGGGCAGAGAGAGAGGGAGAGAAAGAATCCTAAGCAGGCTCTGTATTGTCCACACAGAGCCTGACACAGGACTCAAACCCACTAACTGGGAGAACATGACCTGAGCCCAAGCTGGATGTTTAAGTGACTGAGCCTCCAGGTGCCCCAGGAAGAATTTTTAATATATGAGTATTTTCAAACCTGTTTACTTGAAAAAAAAAAAAACTGTTGAGGAAATCAAAATTTCATTTCCATACGTGTTCTAAAAATACCCTTAACTTCTGTTCTACTAGTCTGTTAACCCTGGAAGAGATTATTGTGAATCTTTGCTGGTAATTAGTCTTAATATCTTTGGAAACATAGTACAGAGGTTTGAATCAGCTGTGTTTATGTCTCATCACATGGAAAACACTAGGAATTCATCTCTGAAGTTCAACTGTAATACTATGATGTTTGAGGGCTTATAATAACCAAACTGGTTGCCTTATAATTACATTGTTTTGGAGACTGTGTTAATCTCTCAGTTACCTTCAGAGATGTTTTACTCATCAGGTTACATGAAATATTCCTAAGGATTGTTGTGAACCATTTCTTCTCTGTGTTACACATTTCTTTTATATTAAAAAATGAATATGTTTCCCAGATTTATATCCCCATTCTCCACCTTTAACCTGAAATCCACACTTCTATACTGCCTCCCTTCTCAGCATCTCAATGTAGATGTTTAGTAGAGATCTCAAAGATAATAAAGGAAAATAGCCTAAAGCAAGCCTACAATAAACTAAAATAAAACTAAACAAACACCCCAGGCAAAACTCATTCAAGGCCAGTTCATAGCGCTCTAATAGACTAGAAGATTACCCAAACTCCTGGTGGGTAATCCTGGTGCTGGTCTGGGCTCTTAAATCGCATGACAAGGGGGAGCAGTTTCCTTCCTGAAGGGATCAGAGGCATGATCATTTAAAACTCAATTGCAGGAATCCCTGTAGAGAGCACTCTCAAGTGCTGAAAATGTCACCTTCAGCCCTCCGCCATCGCTGTAGTGTTATTGGTCAGAAGGACACCCAGATATAATCAGGGTGGGGGCGGATTCCAGTTCTTTTAGTTGTAGCTTTGTGACTCAGCTCTGATCCTCTGTCTCATCATCCAGGGAGGATTGAGGGCTTTAACTACTCTGTGCAGTGGTTTCCACAGGACTCTGCAGAAACTTCATCCTTCCCTGGATGAAGCCAGCAAGAAGGAAATCAGATTTCAGTAATTTACCCTTATCTCTCAATGGCTGCAAGCAAATTCTTGATTACTGATTGCCCCCTCAACCCTGCCGTTCTTCCATGCCTCCCTACCTCGGGAAATGACAGCCTTTTTCTAGTTGCTTATTTTTCATTACAAATCTGGTTAGCCACTAGCTTCAGATCTATCCAGTGTTGACTCCTTCTCATTACTCTTCCCTTGGTTCAAGCCACCATTGTCTCTGCATGGATTATCAGGGTTGTCTTTTAAATGATCTCTGTTTTTGCCCTTGAACTGTATAATCTCTTCTCGAAACAGCAGGCAGAATGATCTTTATCCAGTTTAGATGAGACCATGTCATCCTGTCTTCAGAATCTACCTCTAACATCCTGTCACGTTCAGAGCAAAAGCCAGACTTCGGCAGTGGCTTCCATGACTGGTCCCCTCGTACCTTCTAGAATTCACCTTCTACCAGTGTGCCTCTACTTGACTTCTCTCAACTACAAGGCCTCTCAGCTAATCCTTAAACACTCCAATCCACTTATGCCTCAGGGCTTTTACACCTTCTCTTCCCTCATCCTGGATTGTGTTTCACCCAGACACGCACTTGACTCTCTTTACTTCTTTCTGATCTGCTCCAAAGTTTTCTGTTTCAGTAAAGACTTCTCTGAACACTACACACACAGACACAGTTCATAGTCTCTTCCTTCTCTAACATTTTCTATTTCCTTCCCCTGTGTTCTTTTTCTCTATAACACCTATCACCCTCATGATTTTATTTCTGTTTTCCCCAACAATGTTAGCTGTGTGACAGCAGGGATTTTATCTGATCACTGCCTTATCTCCAGAAACTTAAACAGTATCCGGCATGTAACATTACTCAATAAACATTTGTTAGATAAATGGGTGGGTAGATAGATGCCTGTATCTTGTGAATTACTTTAATACTTTTTTGTGTATTTTACTTTATTATTATTGCTAAAATTTTGATTATTTTTATATGCAGGACTATTATGTGCCAGATTTGTTGAAAGCCAAACCTCACTGGCTTGCAACCACAAGCATTTAATTTTTGCTCTCAACTATGTGGGTGGGCAAAGAACAATAATGGAAAAAGTATGTGTTTCTTGTCCATAGCTCTTTATGATTCTAGAGAGTGTATGTCAAGCTGTGAATTTCTGTTCCTTGCCTCCTATTTATCTGGGACCAAAGCTAAAGGATGAAGATCTTATCTGACATATTTTGTTGTCGAGTAGAAGAGTGGGGGAAAAAAGCGCATTTAAAGCTTCTGTCGAGACATGGTATGCATAATGTCTGCTCACATCCATTGGTCAGAGCAAGTCGTTTGGCCTACAATACTAGGCTTGGCAAGGGTAGGGAATATAGAAGGTCCTTATGAGAGAGAGAGAAAGAGAGCTGATCAATGGGACAATAATATAGTTTACCACTCGTATGTATCATCTTATATAATCCTCTAACCTTTTAAGAGTCTAGAATAATGTCTAGTCCTGTGCAGGTGAAGAGGTCTTAAGCGTTGGATAGGATCGATGTGTTTGTTATCCCAGTTTTATGGAGCAAGCTCAGAAGGGGCTAACTCGCCCATTGCTACCCAGCTAAAACGTGGTAAAGTATATCTGCTTCTTTGGGCCACACTGTTAACCCCTGTTACACTGCCCATAAAACACACTAGCCTCATACGGGAGAGAGTGCAATTTCTACTTGATAGATATGAAAAATTAAAGAGCACAAGAGACCTGGATGAAAATATACAATCGAGGGAAAGAAGGAGAGTTTCACTTAAGCATGTTTGATTGCGGTGACCAGGGCTTTCCCCAAATTGCCTCCGACTCTGAGTTTAGGGAGTATTACTGTAACCCCCGCGGCAGAGGAGAGCATAAAGGAATATAGAAAGGGAACACAAGTTATGGTTGATCCTATTGCCACTTCAGTTATCTTGATAATTAGATTCTGTGGCCGATAGTTCCAAAAGAGAGAGAGCAGAGCTGCCAGACCTAGAGGAAGAGATGTGAAGTATCAGTTACAGACCATTAGTCTGAGTTTCTCGTTCAAGTTTTGGAAGAAAAATATGGACTTTAAAAAACTGCCTAAACTGTGCAGCTTTAATGTTGGCCTCATAGCAAAAGAAACACGGGGTTAAAACCACCAGGCCTGTCGAAGCTGTAGGTTTCATAGAGGAATTTCATGTAATATTGCCGTCAGATGAAAATAAAAGTAAGAATTGTCAATAAAAATATTGCTCTTTTAGGATTGCCAGGTTTTTTTTCCCCCTCCTGTTAGCCGAGTTGGGACCAGCACTTACAGATTCACTTACAGACTGATTTGTTTTCTTTTCTTTTTAAAGAAAAAATTTTAACATTTATTTTCAAGAGACAGAGAATGCGAGCAGGGGAAGGGCAGAGAGAGAGGGAGGGAGACACAGAATGTGAAGCTGACTCCAGGCTCTGAGCTGTCAGCACAGAGGGTGACATTGGGCTCAAACCCACGAGCTAGGAGATCATGCCCTGAGCTGAAGTCAGCTGCTTAACTGACTGAGCCACCCAGGTGTCTCTGTTTTCAGTACAAAATAAAGCAAACACTTAAAACACACCCGCACAAATGCAAAATACTGACCTGATGTGTGGTATGGCACATTCCCTGTAACTTTTATTTTATACTGAAAGTGACCCTAAGAAGTCACTTACTTCATTTTTACGTATTCCCTCAAAATCAACCTCTCTTTCCCTCATTCCTTCTTTGTTCCTTCTAATGACATTAGTATTCTGTAGCAACCCAGGATTCAAATTCCACAGCATCCTTTGACTTTCCCTTTAAAATTGCTCACTTATAAATCCTGCTGACCCATCTCCAAAATATTTTTCACATCTCTTCTATTTTTTTCTCCTTGTTACCTTGGTTCAGAGCAGTCTTGACTTGAATGGTAAGCTTTTTAACTGCAAACTTTTATTAATTTTACCCCCTACCCCCAAAGTATATATGCTATAAACTTAGTTTCCTTTTGCTTTCCCCAGAACATCAGTTATTTGCTTTTCCAGGTCAACTCTTTTCATTTCTAACTTCTCGTTGTTTCTAACTTAATTTTCAAATCCATTCTCTATTATGGATTGTTCCTTCTTTGTTTCATTACTTTGATGAATATAGATTCTTGTTTTAAAACTAATCCAGGAGGATACTGGAGAGAAGACTTTTGAGGCAAGATTAATTACATTTCTAGGGAAAGTAGACAAACTTAGCCATGCAATACAATCCTATGATTTTTTTTGCATTAGTGTATGATGATGTTGCTCATTCCCAGAGTAGATAATAATGGAGAATGATGGCAAAGTTAAATCCCCTCACTTTGAATCAGACCATCAGAGTATATCTTAAGTAAGAATTGTTTCCAGACAACATTAAGATTTAAAAATAAGTATCCCGGGGTGCCTGGGTGGCTCAGTTGGTTAAGTGGCTGACTTGAGCTCAGGTCATGCTCTCCCCATTCGTGAGTTAGAGCCCCGCGTCAGGCCCTGTGCTACCAGCTCAGAGCCTAGAGCCTGCTTCAGATTCTCTGTCTCCCTCTCTCAGCCCCTCCCCTGCTTATACTCTGTCTCTCTCTCAAAAATAAATAAACATTTAAAAAAATGTTTTAATAAGTATCCCAAAGGAATTATCTGTTTTCCAGTCTAATTGTTTCCAATTAGAAAAGCAAGAATGATATTGCCTTCAGCAGAACACATATGACAGTTTTCTGTCTTGCCTCAAGGATGATTTGTGAGATAGTTGGGTTATTTGTAAAAATTAAAGTCATAACTACATGGCATCACAACGTACCGTTTACAAACTGGGAAAAACACTGTCTAAGCACTTTTCATCCATCCTGTTTTAAAAATTCACAATTCTGCATTATCAGAATTATGACTTGCTACAAATATCAGTTATTAGAATGAATATTGGCATCCCAAGATATTAGTGTTCTGTTTCTCTCAGGAAGCTTGTTACTAAGTCAGCGGCTTATCTTGCAACTGATGATGACTTAAAACCGAGCAGGTATGGTGACTATAGAGTGAGTGCTTCGGCACAATTTTCCTCATGTCCTCTTCCACCTACTGAATGGTTTTGGTTGTTTTCGTTGTTGTTGGTTTTTTAAAATTAATTAATTAATTAATTTTTGAGACAGAGAGAGACAGAGCACGAGCAGGGGAGGGGCAGAGAGAGAGGGAGATACAGAATCCGAAACAGGCTCCAGGCTCTGAGCTGTCAGCACAGAGCCCGACGCGGGGTTCAAACCCACAAACCGTGTGATCATGACCTGAGCCGAAGTCGGACGCTTAACTGACTAAGCCACCTCGGCGCCCCTGTTTTCACTGTTAAACTGATTGATTTGATTGAATTCTTGGCATCCCTCTTCAGTAACCTCAATGTCACCAGCTTTATATAAAAGTGCATGTTGAAGCCTCCCTTCTTTCTGCAAACAGTAATGTTTGTTTCAGAGGGAATGAAAAGGCAAGGGGAAAATGATGGATACTTTTACCTTCAGTTTTAAGATCTCACCTGTAGCTTTTTACCTTTTAATATTAAGCTGTTTGATGTGTTTCTTACATTTGCCTCAGAATAATACATTCAATAAAAGCACTTTGTTTTAAGGTCTTTCTGCCATATTTTTCTAAAGGAAATACAATCTAATGCACTGCAAAAAATACAAATTATTGGAAATGTTTACAGTTTAATAAAAGACTTCAAGGTAAAATAAAGAAATTTGAGATTCAGGATTGCAGTCTCAATCATATTCTGCTTTTAGCATGTGTAGTGCAGTCTGGCAAAATATAGGAAGTATATAGGAATATTAGTAATATTCAATATATAGCAATTTCTATATAGAAATATATAGAAAATATATAGGAAAAAATTTGGCTAAAGCCTGTGGTCCATTAAACTTAGTTTTATTGTGTTTCTAGAAAATAAAATTGGACAACTAAGTAACTTAACCAATTTTAAAGTTAAAAATGTACAATTTCATCATCTATATTTGAAAGAAATGCTAAATACCAAAAATGGACAAGGCTGTTAAAATACTTAGATTTTAGCTTGAAAATAGTTCAGTGACTAGCCTTTGTAGTCACTTTGATACACAATATAGTGTCTGTAAAGATGGAAAATACTTTGTACCACCTAGAAAATATTGCATGAGTTAAAGCAAAAATGTTTCAAAAGAACTGATTTGTTGTTGGAGACGAGAAAAAGGACTCCTGCGTAGTACGTGGCAAACAGCTGTACCACATAGTTGTTTTAAATAATAATCAAAGAATAGGTCACTTCTAGCAAAGCCTACTCTCCTAGAAAGGAGACCTTACGCAGACATTCAGTACATTTATGCTGAATGTAGTTGTTTGACCTTGTGGGTAGAACTCTGTTATTGTATTAAGTGCAAAAGAAAGGCTTTTACCCTGGAGATATTTCAGATTTTTCAATTTTCTGAAGATTGATCTGATTTAAACCTCCAGAAGACTTTTAGATTTTTTAAATTAAATACATCTCTTAACATCAGAAGTCGCAGGAAAAACAGATATTGTTTCCTGGAGATAGATGAACAACTAGACATATTAGTCCAGTAATTCACACAGTTATGGTATATAATAATTTATCAAGGACTAGAGGTGTTAAAATACTGGTTGAATTCTCTTAATTACCAATGTGGGAATGGCTGTAGGGAGTGGAGTCTCATATAAAATAAATGGAAAATCTGTTCTATCAGAAAGATTATGGGGCGCCTGGGTGGCTCAGTTGGTTAAGCATCCGACTTCGGCTCAGGTCAGGACCTCAAGGTTCGTGAGTTCGAGCCTCGCAACAGGCTCTGTGCTTACAGGTCAGAGCCGGGAGCCTGCTTTGGATTCTCTGTCTCCCTCCCTCTTCTCCCCGCTCATGCTCTGTCTCTCTCTCAAAATAAATAGACATTTTTTTAAAAAGTAAAGAAAGATTATATTAGGGTAGCATGAAGTATATTTGCTACAAAAATTCAGCGAGCAGGAACTTAGAACACTTTGGAGCCTGAATCATCTACTTACGGGGACAGGTGCACGGGTGAGTGGGTTTCCCTGCGGCTTAGGGATGTGGAAGAAGATCAGCTCCAACCAAACTAATCTCTGCTGCTTAGTGAGTGTAAATGTCAGTCATTTACATTTCACCTTTGCAATTTTGTTTGATATGCAACGCTTTTTGTGGTATTTTGTTTAAAGACACTTTATCATTGCCATCATCTCTAGCCTTTTAAGCAATTATAGGTTCAAAGTAACCGTCATAGGGGCGCCTGGGTGGCTTAGTCGGTTAAGCGTCCGACTTTCGCTTAGGTCATGATCTCGCGGTTCGTGGGTTCGAGCCCCGCGTCGGGCTCTGTGCTGACTGCCAGCTCGGAGCCTGGAGCCTGTTTCAGTCTGTGACTCCCTCTCTCTCTGACCCTCCCCTGCTCACGCTGTCTCTCTCTCTCCTAGAAATAAATAAAACATAAAAAAAAAATTAAAAAACAAAACAAAACAAAGTAACCGTCATAAGTTTTGCAATGGAATGAAAGTTTGTATTCTCCCAATATTCATATGATGAAGCCCTCACACCCAATGTGGTGGTATTTGCAGGTGGGACCTTTTAGGGGTAATTAGGGCTGGAGTCAGTCATGAAAAGTGCTGCCCTCATGATGGGATTAGTGCTCTTATTAGAAGAGGAAAAGACAATAGACATCTCTCACTGCATGAATATATGAAGGAAGCCATGAGAGGACATACCCAGAATCCGAGAATCTAACCATGCTGTCACCCTGATCTTGAACTTTCAGCCTCTATAACTCCGACAAACAATAGACTGTTGTTTAAGACACCCAGTCTATGGTATTTTATTACAGCCACCCGCAGTGACTAAGACAGGCTTATTGTTCTAGATATATTTCACTATAGTTCAACATTCATTTTAAATTTTTTTTTGTTTTTATTTATTTTTGAGACACAGAAAGAGGCAGCGTGAGCAGGGGAGGGTCAGAGAGGGGGACACAGAATCTGAAGCAGGCTCTAGGCTCTGAGCTGGCTGTCAGCACAGAGCCCGATGCGGGGCTCGAACCCACAAACCAAGAGATCATGACCTGAGCTGAAGTCGGACACCCAACTGGCTGAGCCACCCAGGTGCCCCTTAACATTCATTTTTAAAAAATAATAAAACTTATCCATATACTACGTCAAGTGATTTCTAGTATCCCCTGAGTTAGAGTATGATACTTTGGGAAATACTGCTTGAAGTCATTGCGAAGTAAAACAAATTGACTTTCATGGTCTTTAGATTAAAGTCTGGGCCATCTTCTCAGGCCAGAGAATGTGTCAGAAACCTTGCAGTCCTTTGCCTGCCTCAGTTTCCAAACCGTGTCTTTGCCTAACCATGTTTCGGGCCTCTGTTCTACTTCTGCATGTCAGACACCCAGGAATCAGCCAAACTGCATAGTTACAATACCACCATTTCCAGAGTTTGGCTCAGGAGTAAGAGACACTTTTCTCTATTTACTCTTAAATACAAACATACTGGACTTATTTGGTTTTTAAGACGAAGTAATTCTGGCAGAATAACAAGGAGTAATGAGGACAGGAGAAAGAATTTCAGGATCTTCGAATTTCCTTTTTACAGTACTGGTCCTTTTACCTGTCATTCCTGGCTTCTGATTGACTGAATGAGTTATCTCTTTTTTCCTGAGCATTGGTTCATTAACCTTTTTTTTTCTAAGACATCCACTCATGTTCGTGACTTCTCCTTAAGGGAAACTATTTCCTCATTTAAATTGGAATCATGCCTAAGGATGCAGACATGACAACTGGTTTTAATACTGTGGCAGACCAGGTGATCCGAACACAACACTACATATACCGAGAACTGTCAAATATAACACGCATTTATTTAAATGTTAAGTTGAACTTAAAGAAGAGAAATCCCCAGATGAGAGGCACCAAGTATGGAAAAACAGAACAGGAGACATAATGTGACTGTTGCAATTAAGAAGAAAATATGGGATAGATGAGAGGAAGGAAAAGGTAAAACAAAACCCCAAGAGAGAACCCTAATGTGAGCTGTGGAAAAACAACAATGGACTGCTGAGTTTGCAAGGAAGGCCTGAGGATGCATACCTGTTCCCTTAGCTGCCTCTTTTCTTTCCGGAGGTAGTTAGCTGAAGGAAGCGTGAGATCTACTTCCCTTCTTGCCGCAGTTCTCAATGGTAGGCTTCCATACAGGAAGAGCTGGAAGTTTCCAGAACAAGTTATGACTTAGGCTCTTTCTTTCTGAGTTTTACACTTTAAAAGACTACTTGTCTTTAGGTAGAGGTCATTTTTGCATGATCAACTTCACGAGAAGTTGGTATTTTGACCCATCTGCCATCTGCTTCAGTCTTACCTTCTCTTAATTACTTCAAAACTTGAGCTAAGAAATAAAGTACTACTTATTGGACTTTCCTCAGATTCCCAGTAGCTCCTGAACCCCCAGCCCTCTGGGTACCGGATGTTTGATATTGCTCAGGTCTCTGCTCTTTTCTCTGTACCCTCTGCTTTGGTTTATCAGTTAAAAGATTAGCTCTTCTCCACGTCAGAACCACATGCAAATCATTCTTCACACTAATGCCAGAAAAGTATGTCTTAAAGTGGAAATTGTATACCTTGGCATTTTCCCACCAGTTTTTGTATTTATTTCAAATCCCTGAATGGGTCCCACTTAGCTCTTTTGTGATGTGGTAATTGTCTGCTGTCTAGTTCCACATCGTAACTTTATCTTATGCATTCTGACTCCATCACGAGATGTTCTCTGTGCCAAACTCTCAGTTTTGCGAAACAGAAAAACAACACGCCAATGTATTTTTCTGCCTTCACACAAATCTCTCATCATCCAAAAAGATCTTGTACCTTTTTTCATCTTGGCAGTAACTCATCATGCTTTAAAGCTAAGAACTTGTAAGCATTGCTTTTCTGGAAGTCTTCCCTCCTGCCATCTGATGTGTGCTTTCATGTGTTCTGAATACACTGTACAGTCTTCCATTTGTCCATCTATCCATTTACTCTGTCATCTATCCATCCATCTTTCCACCTGTCTATTAATTCATTTCACAATGATAGCATACCCACCATGTACTGCGGTCTGTGAATGTGCTGTGAAGGCGGGAGTAAAAGGATAGGTGTTACTTTTGCCCCCACAGTGTTATAATCTTTATCATAAATGTGTCCCGTGGAACCATAATGATGAACGATTTGCCCGAGTGCCTTATCCCCTACTCAGAAAACTATTTTACAGAAATGATGGCGTATTTGGCTCTCAGTGCATTATACCTACCATGTCTGTGACATGGGGTGTTGTTAATAAATGTTAATTGACTTACTTACCATATAAATTAACTTCTATAAATTTCTTTTAGGCTCTGGAATGTCATAAATTATTATCTTAATGGTAATACCAGGTGAATACTTCTGGTTTGGGTATCCCTTGCAACTTTGAATCTTGAGTATATGAAGGCATTTGAAACAAGGCGAGGAAACGCTGGATAGATTGTAGCAGTGGAAAAACAAAGTTCATTTACCCAGTGCACTAGACGGTTTATCCAGGCCTTGATTCTGGTTCCTAAGGCCAGCATCTGAGACTCCCTCGGTCCCCAGCGATCCTAGCCCTGTCTTTGAGCCTTCCATTTATTCAGCAAGTTTTGAGTAGTTTTTCAGTAATTGCTATCTGTGCCTTCATCTATTTGTATTCAATTATTTGTTGTTGCTAAGACCTAGAACTCCCGACTTACATGCTTACATGAAGTTCAGCATATCACCAAAGGACACCAACTATTCTTCAGAATACTGAATGGGAAACATACATAGAAAAGCTTACTGTGTAAGGTCTTAAGGGAAGAACCTGCTAAATGATGCCTGTATTTTATCTCTTATCAAGGTAATTTGCCAGTGGACCTCCCAACTCCACCAGAAGCGTCAGCCCCAGTAACATTACCTCCACACAACTGTACAGATGATGAATTTGTTTGCAGGTCGAGTGGTCGCTGTGTTGAAAAAATCCAGAAATGTGATTTTAGATATGACTGCCCTGACCAATCAGATGAATCATTGTGCGGTAGGTGAATTCCTAGTTTGTATTAAATATAGCCGTAAAACAGACAATACTAGTATAATCTTTACATAGCATGGCCTCGTGTCCTAGTTAGAAATTTTCAACCTGGCTTAGAGGAGGTTTTAATATAAAAGCTCTTCGTATAGAAAATATAGTAGAAGAATCAGTATGTATCCTTCTGTGCTGCTCCACAAGAGGGAAGTGTTTTGAAATTGAACTTTTGGATTCAAAACACTTGTTTCATGGCTGTTACTTGACTCCAGGACTACAGTTTACTTGTTCTTTTCTATCCATCCCTGTTTGTCTCTATTCTCCTCCTCACAGTCATGAGATGGGAATGTTCAAGAGTATTATAAAACCCTTAAATTAGATGAATTTGTTCAAGTTTGCCATTGCCAAAATATAAAATGAATACTATGTTAAATATGTAGTATTCATATGGACCAGTACAATCGAGCGCTTCAGCACCTGGGTCCCACTGAACAACGGTTTTCATTTATTGGCATCTGCCAGTCCATGGCTTTTAAGGCAAATTTGTAATTAAAAAGATTTTTTGGTGTTTTATTTATTTCTGAGAGAGAGAGAAAGAGAGAGAGAGTCAGGGAAGGTCAGAGAGAGAGAGGGAGATACAGAATCTGAAGCAGGCTCCAGGCTCTGAGAGAGCTGTCAGCACAGAGCCTGACATGGGACTCAAACCCATGAACTGTGAGATCATGACCTGAGCCAAAGTCGGATGCTTGACCGACTGAGCCACCCAGGCACCCTGGCAAATTTGTAATTTAAGAGTGAACTTCTCAGCCAAAGGCACAGTCTCAGAGGAGAAAAATTAATCTGTGTTTGAATGGGCAGAGCACAAGATCAAAAGGGGTGAACACTTTTCCATTTTTCCCCTTCCCTACTATTTATTGGATAGTATATGAATTTACTGCACTGTAATATTTCTCAAGTATCTTGATGATATTAAGGGTTCATACCATGAGGAAAATACAGACTATAGCTGAAACTCTAATTTGTCTTCTGTCAGCATTGTCAAGAAATTTTAAAACTTAAAAAGTCAAATAAGGTTCATATTTAATTTAAAAAGAGAAATCTTTTTAATGTGCAGATATGCAATAAATTAATCTAGACCCTCAAACTCATAAGATCGAAGCCAACTCAGTCCGCAGATAAGAGGAGATAGTAATTAACTCAAGTTGGCTGGGCATATAGGCTGTGCATTGCAGATGGAAGATAATGTCATGGAAGATTTTGTGCTATGCACACTTCCTCATGGGGACATTAAATCCTCTTATGTAGGTATGTAAGTTGTGGCATTTCTAGAAATTGACACAAATTCTAGTTAATTACATTAAATGAATATCTTTAGTGAATACTGACTTTCTTCTTAGTCCAACTTTGCAATTTTAGTCATGTCATTTATGATGGGGCAGGGAGTTTTGATAAAGTTCTTGAAATGTCCTGACTGGAGGTATCCTATTAAATTATTATTTTAAAATCATGGTGTTATTTATTTGTTTTAAATGCCTGTGAACTGAATTATTAAATTCTGAACAAATTACATGATCTTGCCTCCTCCGTCTTTTTGTAAGATGAACTAAAACAAAAAATCTGCCTGTTAACTATGGTCTTACATTTTCTAATGTTTTTTGTTGTGTGTAAAGAACACAACATGAGATCCACCCTCTTAACAAATTGTTAAGTGTACAATGCATTATTGTTGACTCTGGGTACAGTATCTTACAGCAAATCTTTGAGCTCATTCATCTTGCTTGACTAAAACTTTATGCCTTCTCATTGAAAAGAAATGATTCTCTTCTTTTTTAATGATATGGAAAACAAAATTCTACTGTATTTTAAATCTCTTTACAAGGTAAATATAATTATATGATCAATATTAACATCAGAGATTGAATAATCTAAATAAACACCTGAATGTCACAATTAAAATCACTTCTTTTTGATGGAGTGTTTCCTTCTCACACTTTACAATAAATCATTAACTCAGTGATGGTAATGATTTGCCAGCAGTGCTTATGCCATTTAAAAGTGGGGGTGTGTACAACGATCCTCTGTGGTATACACAAGAACAGTGGAGAATTTAAGACCAACTGAAAGACACATGAACATGTTCAGAGAGAGAGAGGAAGAAGACATTTTCACACACAACCTGTGTAAATCACTGGACTTGTAATTTCATGTGATATTAGAATACAGTCATTACAAGAATATTGAAAACTTTCAAAGAAAGAGGTCCAGTATAAAAGTTATTATAAATATTAATGCTTTTTGAACACTAGTAGTTTGGAATTTGGACTAATTCCTTGAGAGTCTGAAATCAAATTTAGCTTTGTAATAATACTGTGGTAAAAGAACAGACTTACCAGAACTTGGGTCATGTAAGCAATGGAGGTGTTATGTGTGAAGAAACTACCGATGTTTAGATTGCAGCTTTAGGCCCTAATTGAAATCTCACCCCCATATCAGAGCAAATTCTTTAGTATATGCATTTATTCCCATGTTATAGCTACTATAGATATTTGAATGTAGTACATGAAGATTTCCTTCAAACTCTTCTAGTAATGATACAAATCATTTGCCTAATTATTCTAATTATGCTTAAAAGAAAATAATAATAAAAAAGGAAGCCAACAGTAAGAAAGTGCTTGATATAGTAGAAATTGCCGTTTATTGACACATTTATTGTGATTAGCTCATCTTCGTTTTTTTTCAATTCAAGCCATGAAAATGTGCAGCTTTGAGGAAAGAAGCCTGTGTGAATGGTACCAGCCAATCTCACAAAATCTAATTAAAGATTCAAACACATTCAGGTGGGGACTTGGCAGTGGAACAAGCATTCATTATGGGGAAGAGAATCACAGGCCATCTGTGGATCATACAAGGTAAGTGACTGCATATTTTGAACATGTCTCTTAGGAACTGTGTGTTAAGCAGTTCCCAGATTCCTGACTCGCCACCTTACCATAAGCCACTGCAATTGTAAAGATGAATATTTAAGTTACAGAGTAAGTGGGCTAAGTGTACTCTTTCATGTAAAATTGAAAAAAAAAACCCAATTATTTAGTTTAAAAAGCTGTAAATATTCTTGTAAAAGTCATAGAAACTTGAGAAAAGCATAAGAAAAATAATTTGTAATACCATCACTTGTTGAAAAGCAGTGTTAATATATTGTTCAAAATGATCTATTCTGAGGCATCTGGCTGGCCCAATGGGCAGAGCATGTGACCCTTTATCTCAGGGTTGTGAGTTCAAGCCCCATGTTAGACATGGAGCCTACTTAAAACTTTTTTTTTAATTAAAAAGAATAAAATTACCTATTCATTCCTTCCCCCCCACCCATGCCCCAAATCTCTTTTCTGTTTCCTCCTTTTTTAGCTTATCTTTCTCCTTAACCCTTTCCCCCCTCTTCCCGTCTTTGATCTTCATTTTCATTTATTTTGGTCTTTTGTTTCCAAGGCTTCATATCTCATACCTGACTTCCTGTAAGATCCCATCCTTCATCTTTCCTTTTAGTGATTTCTTAGAAGGATGACTGAAGACAACAAAAGGATCCCCATTTATATTACTGAGGATGTTTTCAGAACCTTTATGCCTTCACATCTCTTTGCAGTTCACACTTGTTTGTGGGTTTCACAAGCCCCACTTCTATGGCTTCTGTTTCAAAGAAAACTAATGGTGTGTTCATTGCCAGTCCATCAATGCCAACATGACCTGGGACTCAGGAGAGACACAGCATCTTCTGGGCTGACTTTTTCACTCTGATTTTCCAAGCTCTCTTTTGGGGTTTTGTTTTGTTAAAATGGTTCCGGTTTTACCATCATCTGATTTCAGAATTAGCAGCCAACGCTGCCTAAAGTATAATTTCAGAAAGTTTCTCTGGCACCTGCAAATAAACCACACTGTATCAATAATCTGTATTTCCAGGGGCGCCTGGGTGGCTCAGTCGGTTAAGCATCAGACTTTGGCTCAGGTCATGATCTCACGGGTCGTGGGTTCGAGCGCCGCGTTGGGCTCTGTGCTGACAGCTCAGAGCCTGGAGCTGCTTCGGATTCTGTGTCTCCCTCTCTCTCTGCCCCTCCCTGCTCATGCTCTCTCTCTCTCTCTCTCTCTCAGAAATAAATTAAAAACATTTAAAAAAAATAATCTGTATTTCCATAAAGAAAAAGACAGACTAGAATCTCACTTGTGTGTGGGAAAGGTATACATAGAAATGTGGTAGCATATTATAAACACAGGAATATAATTTGTTTTTAACTTGCTTGTCCTTCCCCTCCCCGCACCCCCCAATAGACTGCACATTCTCTGAGGAATCACAGAGTCTGTGACTTTCCTTTCTATTGTATTATGTCTAAGTGACTGATATATAGAAGGCCTCCATAATTATTTGTTGAATGAATTAGTTGATGATAAGTTTCTAAATATTTATGCATTATAATTATAGCCTGCAAAGCAAAAAAATTAAATATATTTTAAAGGAGAATATTTAGTAATCAGATAATGTTTAATAGGTGCGCTCCACGTGACAGTGAATTGGGAGGAGGGAGCAGTCCCTCAGCTTGCAACTTCCCCAGACTTCCTCTGCTTTCTTCTTCAGGCTCTTCTGCAGCCAGGGAAGGTGTGACATTTTTTTAGTATGTCCTAAGAAATAGTTTTTATGCATCAAATATCTCAGTGGCTCATAGTAAATCTCTAAGCTCTATTTTTCAAATTTTATTTTTTTTAACATTTAAAGGGAAGTTTTTCTAATTTAGGAAATGCTTTTCTCTCTCAGATGTGTGCCTCCAGAAATATAAAGCCAGGTTTTAAAGACCATTGTGTTTGAAATAGTTTTCAAGACCAATTTTGAAAATCAGAAAGCTCTGTACCAGTTCTTTCTTCGTCTTCACATTCTGTGATCCCACTTTTCCTTGCGGCAAAGATTGAGTCAGGCTCAGGTTGGTGACAATCATTCACAAACAAGTACAAAAGAAAAAGAGCACAATATTATACTTCAAATATTCTCTCACTTCATATACTTAATGAAGCAGTACAAAGTCTAGAAAAGTCATGGTCATGTAGGATTATGTAGGGAAGTTTTCACTGTGGAGTCAAATCTTAATGTGTATATTTCATCATGAAAATGAAATGGTGAAAGCTAAATAAAGTGACGTTCCAAGTGACATTCTACGGTTTTGCCTTCATGCTTTAAGGGACCAGTAAGCTTTGTACCTCAGTGTGTGAAGTGAACTTTGTGGTCTAAAAAAAAGGAGGGGATTGCATCTTTATTTTCACTTTGTTTGTGGATGGTTGACACCATTCCATACAATCAGTTTGTTCAAGACTTTGACATGACTTAGAAAAAGACGTGTCTTCTTCTCCAGTTGGGAATATGCAGCCATGGCCTTGGCAAAGGACTTGGTGAGTGGATTCTTTCTTCACCTTGCTCAGCAGGGCCCAAATGAGGGCACCGAGCAGGATTTATTCCTAGGATTGAAATCAAGACATATAGAAATGAATACTATTCTGATCAATACACCAGTGTCTTAATACAGTAAAATTCACTCATTGTAAATATCATCAATCATCAATTGCAATTTGCATGTTGTTTTTAGATTGGGGATGGGTGAAATTTCCATTTCTTTTAGCCTATACAATAATAGGAAACATTTAGTTGAAAAGTTATTTTCTTAGCATTCTGGAAAAAGAAACATAATGTTGGGAAGAAAAGAATGTAAGAAAAAAGAAAACAAGCGGAAGAAAAGTGAGTGTATATATATATATATCCATTTTTGTTCTAAGAACTGCTAGGGAGCTTGGCAAAAACATTAGTCCTACTCAGCTAAGAATTTTTTTAAATTGTTATTTGATTACCATTGAATTAAGATATTTGATCAGTTAGCACCTGAGCTTTGAAGCTAATTCAAATTTAAATATGTTTAGGATATTGTACACTTGGAATTGTTGTGTAATGATCTCTGCCCATTTGTAGTTTTATATGATCTCTGACTTATATGTTCTGACCTCCAGAATCAGTTTAATTGGCCTAGTGTTTTAGCCCCTGCCATTTTATCATAATATGTAAATTGGTTCATAGCTAAGTACCATAAATTTATAATAGTTCTTATGTCCTAGAAAAAAAGCTTTTGATTCAACTTATTTTTACTGCTAGAAGGCAAGGAGAGCAACATTTTGAATCATTGGCCCTCAAATCTATTTATTGGACTAAATGCCCATCTGTTGGTTGAATGAGGTTTAATATTAAGATTTATCAGGAGTATAAAATCATCCCTTCAGGCATAATTAAGTTCTTCATTTTTGATATGGAATGACATCTAGGGGAATATGCATGCCTATTCTACATTAGTGATTTCTAACTGTGCTCATAGAAACCTTAGGGAAGTTTCTCAAAATGGAAAATGGTGATCAGGGAACACTGTCAATGTGTGTGTGTGTGTGTACACACACACATGTATGTACATATATATAATTTTTATAATTATAAAATTATTTTATATATTATATATTAATATATTTAATTTAATATATGTATATAATATATATTTATTTTTAAAAATTTGTTAATGTTCATTCATTTTTGAGAGGCAGGGACACACAGAGTGCAAATGGGGGAGGGGCAGAGAGAGACACACAGAATCTGAAACAGGCTCCAGGCTCTGAACTGTCAGCACAGAGCTCTACACACAGGGCTTGAGCTCACGAACCGTGAGATCATGTCCTGAACTGAAGCCAGACGCTTAACTAAGCCACCTAGCCACCCCTATGTGTAATATATTTAAATGCAGATTCTGAAATACTTGGATCAAAATCTCACAGAGTAGAGCTGGGAATCTATATTTTAGTGTAATTCCTAGGTGGTTCTAGAACCTCATCCCTAGAGGCCTCCATGGCAGGAAGTGGGGAAGGTATTGCTGGAAGACAGAGGACAGCTTTCTCACTTTGTTTCTCCAGTTTTGTTGAGAGCAGATACATTTGTCTTTAAATCTAGTGACTAATTTAAAAAAAAAACAGTACAAAGTGTTTGTCTTGTAAAAAAAAAAAAACTATTATAATTGAGAAACAGTGTGTGAGAAAGTTTATTCCCCCACTCTAGATGACACATAATTTTAAGGCACCCTCTACATTGCCTCATTCATTGTATGATACCCAACATTTTCTCAGGCCTTTTTGCCTACATGGAAAAGACAGATACTTTAAAATATATTGGACTTTAGAGTTTGCTTACAGATTGTTGAGAAACTTTTTGAATGTGAACTATCTCATTAAAAATGCAGATTAGGTATAGAACACAGTTTCTTAAGTGTGTTGTTTGCCAAGCAAAAGTACTTTTCCTTAGATTTTATTTTTACTTCATAATGCTGTCATTGTCTTTCAGGTGGAAATGAGCTATAGTCCCCACTATTTCAAATGCACCTACACTCCTGTGTATATTATGCATTTGTGCAGACTTAACCTCATTATAAACTAAAAGCCACATAAATAATGCAAACTGTCCCTGTGACATAACTGTGCATATCATAATGGATCTAAGTGCTGGATATAAATGTGGATAAAAGCTTCAGTGGAACTGGAAATATTTTAATGTTTTCTGCTCTGCAACAATAACAATTTTCAAAGCTTTAATCTCTTAGACATTAAATACCAGAATTATTGCTTTCTCGGAGCCTTCTCTGGTAAGAAGATAAGCCAGTATTTTATAGGCCAATTTAGATGCCTTAACACTGTCTCAACATAATTTCTAAAAGATCCAGTTTTATAAATCTAGAATAATGGTTAAATACCAGGCTTTAGCAACAGTTTTGCTGAAATAAAAATAAGAGTGCAAACAGTCAACCTCTCAATTAACTGTAATTATTTTCTCTTAACTGTTGTAATCCTTGTGGAAGGGAGCATTTCTGGGAGGGTTGCCGCAGGACTTGAGAATAAAGGGCACATATAAAGCACAAGCAAAATTGCTTCTATTTACACTATCCTTGAGTTAAGCACCTATTCTTCATATTTGCATACATATTAATAATTTGTGTTAACTAAGGGAATTAAGTCCTTTCATTGTAATTTTATTCCAGTGTATTTTAGCTTGATAAGTAATTTTTATATAAAAAATTTTTAATGTTTATTTATTTGAGAGAGAGAAAGAGAGTGCATGCGAGCAAGTGGGGGAGGGATGGAGGGGGGAGACACAGAATCCAAAGAGGGCTCCAGGCTCTGAGCTGTCAGCTCAGAGCCCGATGCAGGGCTCAAACTCACGAACCTACGAACCACATGATCATGACCTGGCTAACGTCCATAGCTCAACTGACTGAGCCACCCAGGTACCCCACTAGATTAAGTAATTTCTAAAAGTTGATTACAGTGGCTTAAAAAAACAGAATTTAAGAAAAATCTATGCTGAAAGTACTACCTGCAAACCATACCTAAAATAACAGATATAAAATGGTTAGGTAGTATATTTGCTATAGAAGGTAAAATTTTAAGAATATATTCATCATATAGTGTATGATGTTGTTAACAAAGATCACTGCTTAGTAATAAAATAATTTTATATCCTGGTTATAGTTGCATCCAGAAATTAAAAATGCATTTTAATTGTGTAAGTTTTAAATGTGTTTTTCTTTGATTACATTAAAATGTAACAAATGCAGTTTTATTCATTTTCTTGCACAGAATGATTATTGTTATACATAATGTAGAGGAAACATCAAAGAGCTTTATGTCCGGAAAGATGCAGAGGTAGCCTTGGTTAGGGCACGTAATTTGCTATGTTAGGTATGTGTTTCCTGAGAGTAGAACACTTAATCAAGCATGGAACCAACATACACATGAATGGATGTGTAATGTGTAATGGAGAATGTTATTTGCTGAAAGAGACAGCCACTGTGAGGCCCAGAAAACTTATCAAGTCCTCAAGTCTATCTTGGTTATGCATGTGCCTTTAAATTTTTTAAATGTTTCTTCATTTTTGAGAGAGAGAGAGAGAAAGAGAGACAGACTGCAAGCAGGGGAGGGGCAAAGAGAGAGGGAGACACAGAATTCGAAGCAGGATCCAGGCTCTGAGCTGTCAGCACAGAGCCCGACGTGGGGCTCAAACTCAAGAACCGCAAGAGCATGACCTCAGCCATAGTCGGATGCTTAACCGTCTGAGCCACCTAGGCGCCTCTGGTTTTGTATGTGTCATTAATAATAACTGAAGGGAATCTCTATTTTTGTATGTTATTGGATAGTACAAATGAACTAAGATATTACTCTGGGTTAAAGACCACGTACTGACTCCATTAGGAATTTCTTAATTTTTTTATTTCTCCAAAAATGTTTTCCTTTTACCACAAAAGAAGAAATTCATTTTTTATTGTAGGAAATGTTTATATATAGGTAGGGAAGATAAACCACATCATTGTGTGTATATGCATTTAATAAAAATAATCAACCACACTGTTTCCTAATCTTTTAATTTTATATGCAATCTGTAAACAACTATTCACCAGTACTTTTAATAAGCCAATAGTATTCCATTAAATGAATGTACCATCATTCACTAATTCAGTTCCTCAGTATTTATGAGTTGCTTTTGATTATACACAAATCAGTTAGTCTTTACTGAACAATATACAGGTTTTGTATACATTGCAGATTATCTCCTAAGATTTAAAAAAAATAGAGTAGAATTTTTATATTCTTATTTTTTAAAAATTTGATTTTTAATTAAAAATTTTTAATGTTTATTTTTGAGATGAGGGAAGGACACAGAATTCATTCCCAATGAATTTTGTCAAATGCTTTTATTCATCTGTTATGAGGATCATATGATTTTTATCCTTCATTATATTAATGTGAGTATCACATTTCTTGACTATGTTCAGCCTTCTTGGCATCCCAGAGATAAATCCCACCTAATCACAGTATGTAATCCTTTTAATGTGCTGTTAATTTGATTTGTTAGTATTTTGTTAAGAAGTTTTGGATTTATGTTCATCAGGAATATTGGCCTATGGTTTTACTGTCTTTTAGTGTCTTTATATGGCTTTAATATGAGGATAGTATTGGTCTCATAAAATGAATATGGGACTATTCCCCCCTCTTCAGTTTTTTGGAAGGGTTTCAGAAGGATTGGCTTCAGTTCTTTAAATTCACCAGTGTTTGGTAGAATCCCATGAGTGAAACCATCAATCCTAAGCTTTTCTGTGTTGGGAGGCTGTTGATTACTGATTCAATCTCTTTTGATTTCTCATTCAATCTCTTTACTCATCATTAAGCTGTTCAGATATTGCATTTTTTCTTGATTCAGTCCTAGTTGGTTGTGCATTTCTAGGAATTTATCACGTTCATCTAGATTATTGGTATGTAATTGTAGTAGTCTCTTGATATTTTGGAATTCTGTAATTTCAGCTTAATGGCTCCTCTTTCATTGATAATTATATTCATTTGAGTCTTATCTCTTCTTTTCTTGGTTAGTCTAGTGAAAAGTTTGTCAATTTTGTGTTTAGTTTTACAAAAAACTAACCCCTAGTTGGTCTTTTCTCCTTATTCTATATTTCATTTATTTTTGCTCTGATCTTGATTATTTTTTCTTCTGTTAACTTTAACTTTAGTTCGCTCAAGTTCCTTGAGGTCTTGAGGTGTAGTTAGGTTGTTTATTTGAGATCTTTCTTTTTCTAAGGTACATATTTTTAACTGTAAACTTTCACCTTAGAACTGCTTTTAACGCATCCCATAAATTTTAGCATGTTGTATTTTCATTTGTATCAATATTTTCTTATTTCCCTTTTGATTTCCTCTTTGATCCTTCATTTGTTCTATTCAGGAGTGTGTGTTTGATTTGTATATACTTGTGGATTCCCAGACTTTCCTCCTGTTTTGCTATCTTGTTTCATACCATTGTGGTCAGAAAAGACATGTGATACAATTTTAATTTTCTTGACTCTGTTAAGACTTTTTCATGGCTGAACATATGATCTGTCCTGGAAAATGTTCTGTGTGCACTTGAGAAGAACATGCATTCTGCTGCTATTGGATGGAATGTTTGTGTAAGTCTGCTATGTCTGTTTGGTCTATAGTGTCATTTTAATAACACTATATAATGTTAACTCAAACAATATATAGTCAATAACATAGATGTTAATTACAGTCATATATATAGTCAAATAACACTGTAGTGCTCTTTCCTTATTGATTTTCCATCTGTGTAAGCCATCTATTATTGGACACAGAATATTAATACTAATAGTCCCTATTATTGTTGTTTATTACTCTGTGCAGTTCTGTTATTATTTGCCTTATATATTTAGGTGTTCTGATGTTGGATGCCTAAATATTTACAGTCATTAGGTCTTCTTGGTGAATTAATAACTCTTTTATCATTATGACTTTCTTTGTCTCTTATGACTATTTTTAACTTGAAGTAAGTTTGATATAAGTATAGCTGCCCCTCTTCTCTCTTGGTTACCATTTGTATGGAATCTTTTCTGTCCCTTCACTCCCAGCCTGTGTGTGCCGGTAAAACTATAGTGAATATCTCTTGTAGGCAGCTGTCGCAGACTATGAGTCTGGAGTTCCCTCTCGTCCAGCAAGGGAGTAGACACGAAATTGAATATGAGAGAGGCCAATGTCTGGGAAGAGATAATAGTCCCGAACTAGGGTTTTGTCTCCGTATTTATTAAGCACTCAAGATCTTACACACGTGGTGAATGTAAAGAAAAGAATCAGATGGCGATCATTAACTTGTGTGTGTGAGAAGCAAAGAGTCTGGGGGCAAGTGGCATTTGGAGTTGTGATCACAGCACAGTAGTATATTGGCACCAGATGAAAAGAAATTTCCTGTAACAAGTTACTTGTGATCCCTTAAAAAGACCTCACTAACTAACTTTTGGTACTTTCACCCTGTGGCAGCGGCTTTCTGCCCTAAGCTTTTTTAACTCATACGTGTAAGGAATTCTTTAACCTATTTCCCCAAAGGCAGCATATTATTGGATCTAGTATTTTTGCTTTTTAACCATTCAGCCTCCCCCAGTCTTTTGACTGGAGAATTTCATCAACCTATGATAAAGTAATTGATAGGTAAAGTACTGCTAGGTAAGGACTTACTATTGCCATTGTGTTGATTATTTTCTGACTGTTTTGTAGTTCTTTTACTCTTTTTTTTTTGTTTTTGTTTTTTGTTTTGTTTCTTGCTGTCTGCTTTTTGTGATGTAATGGTTTGTTTTGATTCCTCATCTCCTTATTTTGTTTAATCTACTACAGGTTTTTCTTTTGTTGTTGCCACGAGGCTTACATAAACTATCTTAGAGGTTCAGCATTCTCTTTTAAGCCAGTAGTAGCTCACTTCTGGGCTAGGATGGATCAGATGGTAGTAATTGTGGGCAGGAGAGGCTTGTTGTATGGGTCTCTAATTAGGTGAGGTTAGTATCTGTTCTTTGAGGTGGAAGTGCTTCTGGCTAAGCTCTGTGATTGGGTGAGCCTGCTGACTCAGTTTGGCTTTCCAACTGGCCTACTGGCTGTTTCCCTGTTTGAGTGGCTGTTGGGTTGGCTCTATGGTCAGGTGGAGCTACTAGCTGGGCTCAGCATTCACCTCTGATTGGCCGGGGTCAAGGCTGTGTCCCCGGCAGAGTAGCACTACTGGTGCGACTCTGCATTTGGGTGGCTGCAGGCTGGGCTCTGCAGTTGACCCTAGTTGGGTGAGGACCCCAGTTGTGCTCCCTATCCAGATGTGCCTCTGGCTTGACTCAGCATTGAGGTAAGGCCATTTTGGGATTAGGTGGGAACTCAGGCTGGGCTCAGCAGTCAGGCAGGGCTATGGGCTGGGTTCCACTGCTGGACGGGGCGTTTGGCTATGCTCTGTGTCCAGGCAGTGCTGTATGTTGAGCTCCAAGGCTGCGTGTGGTCTGTCCTCATGTGTCCTGGTTAGTCAGGGTCTATGCTCACCAGTGGGCAGAGCTCCTGGCTTGGCTCTCTGTCTGGGTGGGGTCGTAACCTGGGCTGTGGAACCTTCCAGGGCTCACTGATTAGGCTCCCTGGTCAGACAGGGCCAGAGGCAGTATTCAGCGTCGGGTGGGTTTGCTCACTTCCTTCCCTGTGTGAGCAGGCTATATAAAATTGGCCCTGTCTTTAGGGACCTTTGGCTGAAGACCCAGACGCAGCCAACTGAGCTCCTTTGCCAAAGTGTTCATCGTCTTGGTTTTGCAGATGGGAAGAGGCACTTGCTGAGATCTCTGGTGAGGTGCTGCCACCGGCAGGACCCCAGCTCACCACGATCCCTGCAGTGGGTGCTTTGGGCTCCTGTTCCCTCTCTGTCTCTGATCCCTGCAGATCTAGCCCCATTTCTTTCCCCAGTGATCCCTGTGAGGTGAGACCTAGGTGGGTGCTCTTAAAAGGACTCGCAGCACTGAGAATGCTGGATGCCACCGGGGACCCTTTTTCTCCCTGGAGAAACCAGAGGCCCCATGGGTACTTCTCGGTGCCATGCTGTACTGGCCTAGGGAAGAGGTGATGGGGTCAAGGTGAAACTACTCCTTTTACTCTTCAAATGTATCTTTTTTCTTTCTTTTTTATTTGTGAGCCAAAGGGTACTTCAGCCTCACCCTTGGTTCTGGGATTCTCACAGAGGTGACTTGTCTGTGGATACTTGCTCGAAGGTCTTTCTTTGAAGGAGGCTGAACGAACCATTTTTCCTGCCATCTTAGTGACGTCACTCCATCTTTTATGCTTAGAAAGGCCTTCTGTATCTATGTTCATACAAAATTCACCTGTAGTTTCTACTATCTTTGAGTAGTTTCAGTGTTTGACCACCATGCACTTAATTCATCTACCAGCCTATTTCGGTAAATGTTATGAGAGAAAAAAAATCTTTTTCCTTAATTACTAATCAGTTTAACACGTTTTAATATGGCATAGGCATATCTCATTTTATTGTGCTTTGCAGATACTACCTCTTTTCTTTTTTTAACAACTCCTGGGTGTGTGGCAATGCTGTGTGGAGCAAGTCTTTTGGTGGCATATTTTTTTCCTCCAACGGCATTTTTCCCTATGTCTCTGTGTCACATTTTGGTGATCCTTGCAGTATTTCAAACTGTTTCATTATCACTTGACTTGTTATATGGATCTATGATCAGCGATTACAACTCATTAGAAGTTCACATGACGGTTAGCATTTATTAGTAATAAAGTATTTTTAAATTTGTTTTTTTTTTAAATGTTCTTTTTTTTTTTTAATTTCTAGGAGAGAGAGAGAGAGAGACAGCGTGAGCAGGGGAGGGTCAGAGAGAGAGGGAGTTACAGACTGAAACAGGCTCCAGGCTCTGAGCTGGCAGACAGCACAGAGCCCGACGCGGGGCCCGAACCCACGAACCGCGAGATCATGACCTAAGCGAAAGTCGGACGCTTAACCGACTAAGCCACCCAGGCGCCCCATTAAATTTGTTTTTTAAGACATAATGCTATTGCACGCTTAAGAGAAAACAATATTGTGTAAACATAACTCTTCTATGCAGTGGGAAACCAAAAGCAATAATTTATTGCAATGTTTGCTTCATTGTGGTCTGGCACTGAACCCACAATACCTCCAAGATGCTCTTATAAGTACAATCTGATTTAATTGACTACACGTCGTCACTGGAAGACGTATAGCCCTAGGAGACAAAGTCTATATCTTATCCTGGTGTCTTTCTACTGCTGACACTTATTGATATACGTTGAATAGAATCGGTCAAAGCCAAAGCTTAAGCTTTATCTGTCACATGCAGCCAGGGCTCTGCTTTTACATCGCAACTTTTATGTTTATCCAGCAATGAATCCATATGACTACATTCCTCTGACCTACCTTACTAGTTCGCTATTACATGGAAATCTCTCCCTTCAAAAAATATCTCCCAACCAGCTGTTTCCATCTTGTGGGATTAGCCCTACGCAGTTCAAGAACTAGGTTTTCTTTTACTAGAACGACTAAAGGAAGCTAATGAAATTATTTAGGGTTACCCTTGGTTTATGTCTTCTTTGATGCTTCTCTGATTCTAATTTGATAAGTATTCTCAAGCATGTGGGAACCCCATTTCCTTCAGGTGTGGGTTGTTTGGTTTTTCTATTCAAGCTACTACAGACATGAAAGTAATGCCCTTGAACTTAGTTCTGTGGTCATTACTCTTAATTCCTGAAATGGATTCTGATTTGGGAATCAGAGGGTTTGCCTGTAGGTGGCAGTGTAAAATCAGGGTTTCAGTTCTTGAGTTACTTTCCAGTGGCTGTTATAACAAACTCTTACAAATTTGGTGGCTTTAAACAATATAAATCATTTTTTTCTCAGTTCTGAAGGCCAGAAATCTGAAGTAAGTATTCCTGGGCCAAAATCAAGGTATCAGCAGGGTACTGCCCAGAAGGTTCTGTTGGCTGCCAACATTCTTGGGTTTGTGGCCGCATCGCTCCATTTTCTGCCTCCCTGGTCACATTGCCTCTTCTTTGTCTGCGTCAAATCTCTCTCTGCCTACTCTTAAAAGACACTGGGGAGTACATGAACAGTTCTTCCAGATAATCCAGGATAATTGCCTCCACCTCAAGACTGGCAGTTTAATCACATATGTATAGGTTTTGTCATATCGCAGATTTCACGGGTTCCAAGGTTTAGGACTTGATCGTCTCTGGGGGGCATTGTTTTCCTTACTGTAGTGAGCGAGTGAAATCAAATAATACTAAGTTTAATCCCAGAGCCAGCATTCACTGACTGTGTGGACATGGGTGATGGTGTAAACTCTCTGCATTTTAGTTTCTTCATCTGAAAAAAATGGGCAGAAAATGAGTTTAATATTGGCAGGAGTGGGAGACAGTTGGGGCATACAGGCGTCATGTTGGCTCTTCATGCAAATGAGTCAGAAGATAATAGAAGGGCACCAAAAATTCTGAATATAGAGAGGATTGAGAAAAGAAGTAGGAGGGAAACAAATTACGTGAAATTATTGAGGGGGTTTTATTGACATGAACTAAAGAGAAACCGGGTCTCTGGAAAGTAAAGACTTTCTGTGTCTTCTCCAGACAATAAGCTCCATGAAGGCAGAAGCAATGCCATTTTTTTTTTTTTGCCATCCAGTAATTATGAATGATCGCTTCTGCAGAGTAGTAAAGAAGAATTTTCTGTTTGTAACACATATTCACCCCCAATACATTATGAATTACTATCAACCCTAATGGGAAGAGAATGGACCTCTAAAAGGCAATCAAGAAATTCACAAAAATAAAGGATGCTACTTGGAAAAGATAAAAAATAAGCTAACGAGGGAAAGAAGTAAAAGCAACTTTTGCTTCTGGGGTTGGCATCTTACCTGATGGGAGGAGGATGGTGTAAAAAAATGCTATGGACTAAATCTGTCTAGATAGTAACACTCCTGGTCCCCCAAAGCAATGCCATCATTTTAAAGTCTAAGGACACTGAATATTTATATCAGAATTATATTAGATGAGAGTCTTACTAGAGGTTGCTGGGATAGTGGAGAACTACTTTGCTGTGGTCAAGATGCCAAGAAGGAAATTGTACCATTTAAGCTTTAGAATGTTTGTCAAGTAAGCTGTATCTGCAAGTGGAGTTGAGATGGAAAGAGAGAACTTTTTTCCTGACGTTAGAATTATAATTTATTTCAGTAATATAGTTTACGTTTGTTCTTATAAAGGTATTTAACATTAATTCCGTCCGTTGAGTTTTCTGCATATATCCATGTGGGTTTATTTTCTCTCTCCTGCTAGGTTGCAAGTCTCATTAGAATCCAGTGGCCTTAGGGGTGCTTGGGTGGCTCTGTTGGTTAGGCTGCTGACTTCAGCTCAGGTCATGATCTCACAGTTCATGAGTTCGAGCCCTGCATCGGGCTTTGTGCTGACAGCTCAGAGCCTGGAGCCTGCTTCGGAGTCTTTGTCTCCCTCTCTCTGCCCCTCCCCTGCTCACACTCTGTCTCTCTCCCTCTCTCAAAAAAAAAAAAAAAAAAAAAGATATCCAGTGCTCTTAATAGTTTCTTAAAACTCTTTTTTAAAACATTTATTTTAGAGAGGGAGAGAGAGCAGGGGAGGGAGGAAGAGTCAGAGAGATAATCTTAAGCAGCCTCCACACTCAGTGCAGAGCTCAGAGCTCAATGTGGGGCTCGATCCTACGACTCTGGGATCATGACCTGAGCTGAAATCAAGAGTTGGACGCTCAACCAACCGAGCCACCCAGGTGCATCCAGTGGCTTTCACATTTTCCCTTTCCTGTCTTTCTTAAATATCAGCACTAAGAAAAGTGTTTTGAAGAGGCTTCAGGTTTTCTTTATAAAGTTTATATATATATAAAGTTTTCTTTATAAAGCTTTCTATTTAGCCAAATGCATCTCTTACTATAATCTGTGTTCCTAGATAATTTTATTCTAATGGAAACATTTCTTCACCTGCACTTGCTTGATTTAGTTCTACTTGCAATCTGACATTTTAATCTTCATTATAAACATTATTAATTTTGTTGAATATATTCAGTCACCAAGGATTACCATGCAAGTAGGTTTTTACACTTGTGTCTGTTTAAAAGAAACTGAACTGAATTTAAACTTTTCTGGGGATTTTGAGATACTATAATAAATTGAACAAAAGTTAACAGAGTATATGAGGCTTAATATAAGAAATACAGGGTGAGCTTTAATAAAGCAGAAAAGAAAGCTGTATTATCTCCTTCATTTGTTGTGTATTCATTCAGTAGGCACAGAAATACGAGTAAGGGACGACACTGCATTTTCTTTATGGAGCGGAGGTTTTTGCTTAAATCTAATGCGCATGTTTTGCATAGTAAAACTATTTATTTGCAGGATGGTATGACTTTAATGCAGCCATCCAAATATCAGTGACATTAAAAATATAAATTATTCCTGAGAGTTTATATGATATTTAAATTAAACCATAAAGTAGGAGTAGGAGCAAAGGTAGTTTTCATTTAGTGATCCTGTCTGGCATGGACCTTTTCTCTGAGGTACTATTTGCATTGATCTTTTAGAAAGATCTGTCTTTTAGAACTGCAGTCATAATGAAATTCAAAACGTAGTTCCTTTATCTCACGGATAAATCTTTTTTTTTCAGCAAAGTTGCTATTTAGACCTAATTTTCTTCAAGTGTTTAGTGACATTACTATGCAAGAAGAATGGCTTTGTCTTAGTTACCAAGGGGTCACATCAGACTTGTTTATTCAAAAAATAGCTGATTACAAAAACAGGTTTGTCTATATTCTTGATCTGTTTTATATAATTGTTCTGTTTGTAACCAAAGAATAGAAGATTGAGGTGTGATGTAATAAAGATCATAAAATATTATTTTTTCACCCATTAATTAATATATCTCTCTCCATAGATTGACTCTACAGTGTTTATTTAAAAGGTATCTATAAAAATACTTTGTGGGCGCCTGGGTGGCTCAGTCAGGTAACTCTTGAGTCAGGTGACTCTTGATTTCGGCTCAGGTCATGATCTCACAATCTTGAGATTAAGCCACACTGGGCATGGAACTTGCTTCAGATTTTCTCTCCCTCTGCCCTTCCCCCTCTCCCACACTCACTTATGCTCTCTCTTTCTCAAAAAGCAAACAAATAAATAAAACTTTGTATTTGTAAAAAATAATGAATAGTCTTATACATAATAGGTACTAGCACCAAATGTGCTTACCAGTTCATAGATAATGTAAATGTGCAGGCTAACGGAAAGAACTATAATAGCTCAATTATTTCTGCTTTAAATCATTTCCCTCTGGAGACTTCAGGTGATTTATTTATCAGCAGCACACTTAAAATAGAATAACAATAAATTCTGTCTGTGTTTATATTCAAACCTACCATTAATTTGCCTGTTTCAAAGACTAATACCTAAACAGTTAATTGAATGATGTTAATGAATATAGGGGCAAGCGCCAAGTTTATAAGTAAATTCTGATATTTAAGTAGATATATTTCTTCCAGCATGTCCTCTCTGACAGCAGAAAGCTAACAGAGAGGTCTCACATGTGAACAGCGGTGGCTTTCAAACAATGAAGCATCTTCAAAGTGAAAGCAATATTAATTGAGTATTTATTATGTGATGGGCTTTGTGTGGATGCCTTTCATATATAATCAGTTTCAGTCCTCACGGTGAACTTGTAAGGATGGTATAGTTATTCCTGTTTTACATGTAAGCAAACCAAAGTTTAGATGTTAACCAGCTTGCCTGTGAGCCCACAATTTATTCAGATTGAGAGCTGGAACCCTTAAATCCAAATCTCACAGATGCTAAAGTCTGTGCTGTTAAACACTGCCCTACATCTTGTCATGAATCTCTCTTTCTTAAAAGCTAAGCATTTAAAAGATTTATGACATGATTTGATTTCAGTTTTATGCCACAGGAGACGGGAGGAAAGAAAAAATGGTAGTCTGTAAATAGTTCTGAAAAGGCAGAGAAGATCAGTGAAGTGTTAGCGATGGTGACCTAGAGAGAAAACAATGATCAGGAAACGTCCAGTGCCCGAAACCATTTTAGCCTGCCTTCTGTCTTAATGTTCAGACCCCAAATTTTATGGCCACCAGCTAATCAAGGTGATCGCATTCTGCTTTGCTACGGATTGTTTTAGTCCTGTGGTTCTCAAGCATGCATCGGAATCACCTGGAGAGCTTGTTAAGCCACAGCAATCTTGGGCTCACTTCAGAAGTTTTGATTAAGTAGGTGTGGGGTAGACCCTAAGAATTTACATTTTTAACAAGTTCCCAGGTGACAGTTCTCTGCTAGTCTGGGAACCACACTTTGTGGTCTCATTGATTTAGTCAAGATATGGTTCTCCAAATTGGCAGCTCATTGGAATGACCTGGAGAAAAGTGAAAAGATACTGATATCCAGGCCTCTTACAGATGACTCAAAACACAAGCTCCCGGGACTTTCCTGCCCCGATTCTCATACAGGAATGGGCTCCTCAGTGATAACTTTTCATGATTACCAACATTCTGTTGTATTGAGAAATGTAGCCCATCAGCAGTGTGTGTGTGTGTTCCCTATAACTGTAAGAATTCACTGATGCCAAAGGGATAATGCAATCACTTCTGTTTTGGGTTCCCTTGAGGCTCTGAATTCTATTACCCTTTATGCTCCCTGTTCATATTGGCTCATAGAAAGCTCAGAATCACATATTTAATCTCATGTTAGTTAGTGATTCTGTGAAACTTAGAGAATGCATTTTGTGACTGGTTTTATCCGTGGTTTCCTTTAGTGCCTCAACTCTTATTTTAGTCCTACCTTATCTGTATATTTGTGTATGTTTGACTTTTAGTTTTACAGTATTCCACTTGATCATTTGTATTTTTGTAAGTAGCATTATATTTTGATAACAAGGTGAGGTTTTAAAGTAATTAAAAAGTAAATTGAGGAAGTGCAAGTAATATTAGTGCTCCTATTAGAAATATATTAGTTCTGTGAACTTTGTTTTAATTGAAATACTTTATTATTTGCTTATAACTGTTTTCCTTGTTATGAAGTAATTTCATTTTCCTCATTATTCAGCATAAAATAATTAAAAAGAGTTCTTAAAATTTTACAATCATAAGATTAAAAGAGAGAGTATAGGTAGATGATTTCTTTAGGCAACTGAAAATGCTTTAGTATTTTTATTTGTGGCAGACCAATCCAAGTAATGCATTTTGTGGGATAATGAGGTTTGGGTGCAGATTTTAGCTTTTAAAAACTATCCTCTTTGCCATTTTTTGGAAAGGTCTCTATGTATCTAGTCAGATTTTTATAAGACTGCAGTGACTACATATCAGCTTCATAAATATGAAAACTATAACATTATATTCCCTAAGACGTGATAGTTGTAAAGACTTGTTAAAATGTAATTTAAGAACTATTTTTGTACACAAGTTATGAAAAATGCTTTATGTAAGTAACAGAAAAAGGAGATATAAGAAATTTGAAACTTAGGAGTACAGGTAAAATAGGTTTTAAAAATCCGGTATCATTTAAAACAAAACTTAAAGACCTTAAAGGAAGTACACTGCTACCTGGCACAGAGGAGGGAGACTTGATAGTGCACAAAGAAGAAAAGCATTACGAAAAAGGTAATTTTTTAGGTGGCTTTTTGAAGAGCTGCACAGAATTTCTTCAAGCCAAGATAAAGTAGTGGCTACACCCATTATGGAGGAATGATAAACATGGGTTTTGTTATACACAAACTTAATAATTCAGAGCAAGTGGCTGGCAGGAAAATGTTTGATTTCCCAATTCAGTGCCTTGGCGACCAGAAGAGTAGTGATAACAAAATCAGAAATAAAGGTCTCAGGAGGAGATGCTTTGCAAGACAGCAGATAAGAAAGACAAGAAAGAAAAATGTTATAGGAGAGGGAACATCCTACTATATTAAGAAACATAAACTCTCAAGAATATGTGTGTCTATTCCCTGTGACTATTGGAAATCATTGATGCCAAAGGGATAATATGGACACTTTACTGTAAGAGAAGAGTATGAGTGTAGAGAATCTTCTTTTAGGATAGCAGGGCTAGAAAAGGGAAAGAGAATGTGTAGATATGGGCCACATATTGTATAATTCCAGTGACATGAAGTGTTCAGAATGGGCACACCTGTTGAGACTGTGAGTAGATATGTGGTTACCCAGGGTCTAATGCAGAGTGGCTGCTTATGGATAGGAGACCACTTTTTGAGGGGTAATAAACATATTGTGGGACTGAATAGTGTTAATGGATTCACAACTGGGCAAGTGTATTAAAATTCTCTGAATTATGTACTTTATAAATGTGAACTTTATGATTTGTAAGTTATATCTCAATAAGGGTGTTGTAAAAATAAACAGGAAAGGGGTACATTTATTTTAGACTCCCATGTTCTGTAGGTCAGAAGTGAATTTTTTTTTTAATGTTTTTTATTTATTTCTAGGAGAGAGAGAGAGACAGCGTGAGCAGGGGAGGGTCAGAGAGAGAGGGAGACACAGACTCTGAAATAGGCCCCAGGCTCTGAGCTGGAGTCAGCACAGAGCCCGACGCGGGGCTCGAACCCACGAACCGCGAGATCATGACCCAAGTGAAAGTCGGACGCTTAACCGACTAAGCCACCCAGGCGCCCCAGAAGTGAATTTTTAAAGACACAGTTAAATCAACAATGTTTTAAGCTCTAGAAGGACGTTAGAATTAAAAAGATACTGTAACTGACAGGCTAATAGAGAGTAAGGGGAAGCAGAATAATAAAAATAAAATAAAAAACTTGCTAACTTAGTAGAAGGACGAAAAGAGCAACAAGAAATGTGAAAATATTGGAACAAAGGAAAAAAATGGTATGGAGGTGGATTAAAGTAGCAATATTTAAGTTAAACATGTTTGGGCTGAAGAGTCCAAAGAGAAGGATAGTCAGACTGGATAAAAGGGAGCACAAAACTCAACTCTAGGGTGCTTACAAGACAAACACATTAAATAAAAAGGATTTAGCACATTTGAAATAGTGTGATATGAAAAAAAACAGACTTACACCATTCCAAGACCAAAACAAGAAAGCTAGTGTGGCAATATTAACATTTGAGAAAACAGACAGTAAGTAAAAAATGCTAGCAGAGGTAGAAGACCATTTGATAATGAGAAGATAGACATTACACCAAACATAGACTGCCGTTCTAAGTTTGTTTCTTATTTATAACATTCTTAAATATATAATTAAACATTTTCAGAGTGACCAAAAGATATAAATAAACAAATTTGTACTTGGGAGATTTTGACACATCTCTCTCAGAAGGACATTGAACAGAGAAAAATCAGTAACTATGCAGAAAAGGTAAGCCATATAATTGACAAACTTGAACTAATTCATGTATCTACAATGCTTTACTAATGCTGTCCAATAGAAATATAATGCAAGCCACATGTGTAACTTAAAAATTTTCTAGTTGTCATATTACACAAAAAGAAAAAGAGATGAGATTCTTTCTGGTATATCTTACCCAATATAGATAAATTTTTCATTTCAACATGTAAGAAATATAAAATTGAACTATTTTATGAGCCTTATAATGATCAATCTTCAATAGCCGGTGTGAATTTTACATTTCACATTGCAGTTTGAATACTAATTTTCCACTGGGAATAGTTGTTTTCTCTGTAGACTTCATAAATTTTGTCAGTTGAAAAAATAAATTCAGATACTCAAGTTGTTCCAGATATACTTGAGTTCAGTATGAAAATATTATTTTCCTTCCATGTTGTCAAATTGAGAAACTGGTTCATTGTTTTTACAGTAACCACTTTGACATTAAAGCAATGACATATCAGTTTCAAAACTTCATTTATTCAAGTTAAATACATTCTCTAACCCTTTTACCAACTTAGCATTATTAGCATCAGTTTCAAAAAGGTATATCAGAAATTGAAAGACCGCTTTATTTTCTTTAAGTTTTTAAAAAATTATTTGTTTATTAAGTTTGAGAAAGAGAGTGTATATATGTGTGCATGCAAGCTGGGGCGGGGCAGAGAGAGGGAGAAAGAGAATGCCAAGCAGGCTTCACACTCAGGGTAGAGTCCGACGCAGGGGTAGATCTCATGACTATGAGTTCATGACCTGAGCCGAAATCAAGAGTTGGACCCTAAAAAGATTCAGCCATCCAAGTGCCCCTTTTAAGTTTTTATTTTAATTACTGTTAACATACAGTGTTATATTAGTTTCAGGTGTACAATATAGTGATTCAGCAGTTCAGTACATCACCCAGTGCCCCTCACAACAGATGCACTCCCTAATCTCAATCACCTATTTAACCCAACTTCTACCCACCTCCCTCTGGTAACTATCAGTTCTCTATAATTCAGAGTCTGTTTCTTGCTTTGTCTCGTTTGTCTCGCTCAGTCACTTTTTTCCCTTTGCTTGTTTGTTTTGTCTCTTAAATTCCACATATGAGTGAAATCATATGGTATTTATCTTTCTCTGACTTACTTTGCTTAGCATTATACTCTCTAGCTTCATCCACATTGTTGTCAGTGGCAAGGTTTCGTTCTTTTTTTAAGACTGAATAATATTCTGTTGTGTGTATGTGTGTGTGAGTGTACACACTTCTTTATCCATTCAGCAATCAGTGGAGACTTGGGCTACTTTCATATATTGGCTGTTTTAAATATTACTATAAACACAGCGTGCGTGTATCCCTTTCAGTTAGGGGTTTTGTATTCTTTGGTTCATACCTTTGTAGTGCAATTGCTGGGTCATAAGGTAGTTCTATTTTTAACTTTTTGAGGAACCTCCATACTGTTTTTTCACAGTGGCTGCGCCAGTTTGCATTCCTACCAACACTGCAGAAGAATTCCTTCTCCACAGCCTTACTGACACCTGTTGTTTCTTGTGTGTTGATTTTAGCCTTTGTGACAGGTGTGAGGTGATATCTCATTGTAGTTTTGATTTGACTTTCCCTGATGGTAAGTGATGATTAATATCTTTTCATGTGTCTGTTGGCCATCTGGATGTCTTCTTTGGAGAAATGTCTCTTCATGTGTTGTGCCTACTTTTTAATTGGATTGGTTTTTGGGTATTGTGTTTTATAAGTTATTTACAAATTTTGGATACTAGTCCTTTATAGGGTATGTCATTTGCAAATATTTTCTACCATTCTGTAGGTTGCCTTTGACTTTTGTTGATTTTTTTCCCCTCACTGTGCAAAAGCTTTTTATTTTCATGTAGTTCCTATAGTTTATTTTTGCTTTGGTCTCACTTGCCTCAGGAGACATAAGTAGAAAAAAGTTGCTATGGCCGATGTTAAAGAGGTTACTGCCTGTGTTCTCTTCTAGGATTTTTATGGTTTCAGGTCTCACATTTAGGTCTTTCATCCATTTTTAACTTATTTTTGTGTATGGTGTAAGAAAGTGGTCCAATTTTTCCAACACTCCTGTCAAAGAGACTCCCCCTTGGGTATTTTTCCTGCTTTGTTGAAGGTTAATCGACCATATAATTGTGGGTTTATTTCTGGGTTTTCTATTCTCTTCTTTTGATCTGTGTCTATTTTTGTGCCAGTACCATACTGTCTTGATCCTGACAGCTTTGTGATACAACCTGAAGTCTAGAGTTGTGATGCCTCTAGCTTTACTTTCCTTTTTCAAGATAGCCTTGGCTCTTAGGGATCTTTTGTGATTCCATACAAATTTTAGAATTTTTTGTTCTAGTTCTCTGAAAAATGCTGTTGATATTTTGGTAGGGGTTGCATTAAATGTGTGGATTGCTTTGGATAGTAGAGACATTTTAACAATATTTGTTCTTCCAGTCCATGAGCATGGAGTGTCTTTCCATTTCTTTGTGTTATCTTGAATTTGTTTTTTCAATTTGTATTCTAGTTTTCAGAGTACAGGTCTTTCACCTCTTTGGTAGGTTTATTCCTAGGTATCTCATTATTTTGAGTGCAGTTGTAAATGGGATTTATTCCTTAATTTCCCTTTCTGCTGCTTCATTATTGGTGTACAGAAATGCAACATATTTCTTTATATTGATTTTGTACCCTGTGACTTTAATGAAGTTATTTATTAGTTCTTGCAGGTTTTTCATGGAGTCTTTTAGATTTTCTATATGTTGTCCGGTTGCTGTGACTAGGACTTCAGTACTCTGTTGAATAAAAGTAGTGAGAGTGGACATCCTTGCCTTGTTTCTGACCTAGGGGAAAAGCTCTCAGGTTTTCCCAAGTGAGGATGATGCTAACTGTGGGATTTTCATATATGGCTTTTATTATTTAGAGGTATATTCCATTTAAACCTACTTTGTTGAGGCTTTTCTTTCTTTCTTTCTTTCTTTCTTTCTTTCTTTCTTTCTTTCTTTCTTTTATCATGAATAGATGTGCTTTGTCAAATGCTTTTCCTGGATTTATTGAAATGAGCACATGGTTCTTATCCTTTCCCTTATTGATGTGGTATATCACATTGATTTGTGAATATTGAACCACCCTTGCAGTGCAGGAGTAAATCCCACTTGATCACGGTGAATGATTTTTTTTAATGTATTGTTGGATCCAGTTTGCTAGTATTTTATTGAGGGTTTTTGCATCATGTCCATCAGAGCCATTGGCCTGTAGTTTTCGTTTTTTAGTGGTGTCTTTATCTCAATTTGATATCAGGGTAATGCTGGCCTTATAGAATGAGATTGGAAGCTTTCCATCCTTTTCTATTTTTGGAATATTTTGAGAAGATAGGTATTAACTCCTCTTTAAATGTTGGTGGCATTCCCTGTGAAGCCATCTGGTCTTGGACTTCTGTTTGTTGGGAGTCTTTCAATTACTGATTCAATATATTTGCTGGTTATGGGTCTGTTCAAATTTTCTGTTTCTTCCTATTTCAGTATGTATTTCTTGGAATTTATCCATTTCTTCTAGGTTGTCCAATTTGTTGGTGTATAGTTTTTCACACTATTCTCTTACAATTGTTTGTGTTTTTGTGGTGTTGGTTGTTATATCTCCTCTCTCATTTGTGATTTTATTTAAGTCCTTTCTCCTTTTTTTTTTCTTGTTAAGTGGGGCTAGAGGTTTGTAGGTTTTCTTGATTTTTGTCAAAGAACAGCTCCTGATATGATTGATTTGTTCTATTGTTTTTTGTTTGTTTGTTTGTTTTTTAGTTTCTATATCATTTATTTGTGCCTAATTATTTCCTTCCTTTTGCCAGTTTTAGGTTTTGTTTGTCTTCTTTCTAGCTCCGTCAGGTGTAAAGTTAGGTTGTTTGAGATTTTTCATTTTGAGGTAGCCCCGTATTGCTATAACCTTCTTTCTTAGAATCACTTTTGCTGTATCCCAAAGGTTTTGGATCATTTGTGTTTTCATTTGCATTTGATTTATGTACTTTATCATTTCTTCTTTGATTTCCTGGTTGACCCATTCATTGTTTAGTAGTATATTATTTAACATTCACAAATATGTGATTTTTCCAGATTTTTTCTTGTGGTTGACTTCTACTTTAATAGGGTTGTGGCCAGAAAAGATGCATGGTATGACTTTGAGCTTTATGAATTTGTTGAAGCTGGTTTTGTGCGCTAATATGTGTGATCTCTTCTGCAGAATGTTCCATGTGCACTTGAAATAATGTGCATTACTAAAATAGGATGGATTGTTCTGAATATATTTGTTAAATCCATCGGTTCCAGTACATCATTTTAAACCGTTGTTTGTTGATTTTCTGTTTAGATGAACTGTCCATTGATGTAAGTGTGGCGTGAAAGTCCCTTCCTATTATTGTATTATTATCAATTAGTTCCTTTATGTTATTAACTGCTTCATGTGTCTCAGCGCTTCTTTGTTGGGTGCATAAATTTTTACAGTCATTTAATCTTGTTGGATTGTCTCTTTTATTATTATATAGTGTCCTTCTTTGTCTCTTGTTACAGTCTTTGATTTAAAGTTGATTTTGTCTGATATATGTATTGCTAGGCTTATATCCAGTTTTATTTCGATATCCATTTGCATGAAACCTGTTTCTCCATCCCTTCGCTTTTATCTACAGGTATTTAGGTCTAAAAATGAGTCTCTTGTGGGCAGCATATCAATGGCTCTTCTTTTTTTAACCATACTGATACCCTATGTATTTTGATTGGAATGTTTAGTCCATTTACATTCAAAGTAATTATTGATAGGTACGTATTTATTGCCATTTATTACTCTTTTTCTGGTTGTTGCTGAAGATTTTCTCTGATCCTTTCTTGTCTTTCTCCCTTTTGTGTCTTGCTGTTTTCTTTAGTGATATATTAGGATTTCTTCCTCTTTATTCTTTGCATATTTATTAGTAGTTTTTGAAATGTGATTGTTATTATGTTTGTATATAACCTCTTTTGGATATAGCAGTCTACATTAAACTTATGGTCATTTAAGTTTGAGCTCACTTTTTTTCTCCTCTCTTCCCCACATTTTAGGTATATATTAGTATATTTTATATCCTTTTTTGTGTGTGAGTTCCTTGACTGATTTGTTACGGAATATTTCTTTTTACTGCTTTTGTGTTTCCTACCTTTATAAAAAAAACATTTTTAATGTTTATTTTATTTTTGAGAGAGAGAGTGAGCATGAGTAGAGGAGAGGCAGAGAGAGAGAGGGAAGCACAAGATCCAAAGCAGGCTCCAGGCTCTCAGCTGTCAGCACAGAGCCTGACACCTACCTTTATAATATCACCTTTGATCTCTCCTTTCCACTCACAGAATCCCCTTTAATATTTCTTGCAGGGCTGGTTTAGTGGTCATGAGCTCCTTTTGTTTTTGTTTGCAAAACTCTATACCTCTCCTTCTATTCTGGATGAAAGACTTGCTGGATAGAGTATTCTTGGCTGCAGACTTTTCGCATTCAGCATTTTGAATATATCATGCCACTCCATTCTGGCTTGCAAAGTTTCTGGTGAAAAATCTCCTGCTAGCCTTCTGGGTTTTCCCTTGGAAGTTACTGACTTCTTTTGCTGCTTTTAAGGTTTTTTTCTTCATGACTACATTTTGCAAGTTTGATTACAATATGTTTTGGTGTTGGCCTGCTTTTGTTGATTTTGAGGGGAGTTCTCTGTGCCTCCTGGGTCTGAACATCTATTTCTCTCCCCAGATTAAAGAAGTTTTCAGCTATTATTTTTTCAAATAATTCCTCTGCCCCCTTTTTTCTCTCTTCTTCTTCTGAGACTCCTATAACATACATGCTCTTATGTTTGCTGGACCCATTGAGTTCCCTAAGTCTCTTCTCATTGTGAATTATTTTTTTCCTTTCTCTTGTTCAGCTTGAGTACTTTCCATTCTGTCTTCTGCATCACTAATTCATTCCTCTCCTTCATTCCTGCTATTCATTCAATCAAGTGCATTTCTCATTTTATTTATTGAGCCCTTTATCTCTGATATATTATTCTTTATCTCTGTGTTACAGGGCTCACTCATGCCTTACACCGTTTTTTCAAGTCCAGTGAGTATCCTTGTGGTCATTGCTTTAAATTCTCCATCAGGCATGTTACTTATATCTGCTTTTCTTAAATCTCTGGCTGTGGTCTTATCCTGTTATTTCATTTGGGATAAATTTCTCTGTCTCCTCATTTTGTCTACCTCTCTATGTCTGTTTCTCTATGTTAAGAAAATTAGCTATGTCTTCTGCCCTTGGACATAATGACATTATGAAGAGGAAGTCCTGGAGTACTCTGCACTGCAATGTCCCCTGTTCATCAGAGTCTGTCACTTCGTGAGAGCATCCTATGTGTGACACTTACACGCTGGTATTGTGTCTGAGTCACTTTTTCTTTTGATTGTGCAGACTCTCTGCTTGTTGTGGGCTGTGCTTGCTCTGTGATGTTAGTGGGACCCAGGCAGGAGGGAATGTGCTCTGAGGGGAGGTGCCAGCTGGGGAACTTGGGAGCAGGGTGGCAGTGTTAGTAAAATTTGCATAGAGCCACTTGTCTTATGCCAGATCCCAAAGCGTTGGAGTGGCTGGGGGCTGTGGTGCAGGGGTGGCTGCAGGTGGGAGGCTGGGTTCAGCATGCAGTGACGGTTAGGCGGGCTACACTTGGCATGTGAATGTATCTGGTGGTGTGCAGTTGGGCATTATTTGGAGGTGGGCCTCGTGGCATCAGCTGTGTACCAGGTGGCTGGGTGGGATGTACACACAGCTTTCATGAAATTTGCTGTGAACCCTGGGCCAAGGTACAAGTGTCCATGCAGGCCAGCCTTCCACAGGTGTCTGTGTGTTTATGCTAAGGGGCAGGGAAGGAAATGGCACCTGCCTTGCCCCTTCCTTTTCAGAGTCCCCCCAACATGCTCTGTCTGTCATTTGGCCTTGGTGTTGTGCAAACCGCTATTTCTCTGTTGCCCTTCCACACAAGCTGCTCTCTCTGTAAGAGCTACAATGCCTCTAGCCCAGGCCCTCCTGGCTCTCCCAGTGCTGAATAAGCTATACTCCAAAGCTCCAGGTTCTAGTCCCGCTGGTTTTACAAACTCACAGTTCAGCCCCTCTAGTTTTTAAGGCCAAACAATTACCGGGATTAGTCTCCCTCATGTGAGCTCCCTGGTGTGAGGGCCCATTTCACTCACTGGCCTTTCTACTTGCGCAGCTCCCTCCATCCTTCAGGCAGCCTCCCTCTACTTCTCTGACCTTCCTAATCTTTCAGACGCTGCTTCTGGTCTTTATTTAGTTGTGGAGTTTGTTCCGGGAGGCTTAGAATCACTCTCTGATTTATTGACTTGAATGTGGATGATATCTAGTTGTAACTGTGGGACAGGGGAACTCAGTTCCCCTGAAAATTATCTTTCAATTCATCAATATCAACAAAGCATCATTGAAATTCTTTATGTAGATTTGCGGGCGATTTATATAGTGCTATCAGTTGTATTTAAATGAAGATACATGTTAATTTATGTTACAAAACATGTAATATCACTATTACTAATTTGCATAATGAAAAGCTTCAATTTCAACATGACTTCTTATGCTTGCCACCTTTGTGACCTAGGTTATAGGTCAAAAATAAACTTTTTTTAATGTTTTGAATTTTTAGGTTTAGTTTGTTCATGTGAAATGTGATGTTGATAGAGGTGACAATGTAAATTACACTGTCACTTTTCTTTGATTATTGAGAATTTGGTAAGCATTCCTTTTGTTTTAAAGAAATTTTGAATTGGAGTTACTACTCCAGTACATTTTTATGAAACTCTTTCACTATTCAGCCAAAAAACTTTGGCAGCAAATGTACATGCAATCATTAAAGTCATTGCCTTCTACTTTCTTCAGTGGTTCCATAATCTTGACAGGATTCATAGCATTAGTTTGTAAATGAACAAGTTTAACCACCAAATCCATGAAACTTTGTATAGAGTCTGACATAGTACTACAATGATACACTGTACAGAATCCCACATATAGTAAAGTTCAATTTAAGAGACATGAATATGAACAAATATAAATATAAATATGACCAGAAATATAAGTAGACACATTTTGGTAAAAATTCCTTGTCTTCTATTCTAAGATGCAGAGTAAATAAACCGAGAAAAAGATATTATAAGTCATTGAATATTGGTGACTGTTCTTTGAAGGTTCTAATTAGAAAGTCAAAAGTACCACCTAGAAAAAGCCCAAGTTCTACTCTGATTTCCATGTATTCCCTAAAAATAAATTTAAGTTGCACACATCTCTTCTGTCAGATGAAATACAGTTGGCAATGAAAAACAAAAGAAAATCCGGTTCTTTTACCAATTAGGTAACAACCGTTAAATTTATGGCAGTAGGAATACCTTAAACTCTGAAATTTCCAATTTCGTTGTCTTTCGTAATTCTGATTTGCAATACAAACTCAAAACTGGGATTGCAAAGTGTACCATCATTCCTTCAATATTCTAAAATAAAACAATCTTATTCCATGCATTAGCTTATTGCATTGCTTTCTTAGTTTAACTTGATTTATCATATTCCTAGTGCAAAATAATTTCTTCCTAACGATTGAATTGTATCTTGGTTTTTACTCTGAATTTGGATATTTACATTAGCTCAGCTCTTTTGTTCCAAACATTTTATTGAAATCTGAAGTACCTGAAACAGAAAAGACACATCTCTACCCTTAAAGGGCTCATGGTGTAATAGCCCTTTAAGGGCAGGTGGGTTCTATGATAGTTGTTACTGGCAGGTATGCAGTTGGCCTCTCTCTTGTCACGATGAACTCAAGCTGGTCATGGCCAGAGCTGGTGATGCATCCAGAGACAGGCCAAAAGAAGCCATTATCGTTTCTAAGCTTGAAGGAATGAAAGAAGGAGACTGGGTCATACAAATCTAGGAAAACCTGGAGCTGTAGAAGAGGCACTGCCCCAAAAGAGGAAAGCCCTGAAAAGAGCAGTTTCCTCCCAGAACCTTGGTGAGGCAGCAAGCAAAGTGGTTGGGGTTATGGGCGGAAATACCCTGAATGATTTTTCCTCCCACTCTCCAGTCTCCTGCTAGTGTCTTATATTTGCCAAATTGAATTGGAAGTCGGAAGCTAATGGAGTCTGGATGATACATTCTGTAGAGATCCTCAGAGTTGAGACCATTCTTTAAACAGTGGGGTGATGAAAGAGTTCAGAAAGGAAAGACGTGCTTAGATTCTTTTTTAAACAGAAGTTGTTGGTAACATTGATTGGAGTAGTGCATCACTTTGTGCATGGGAACATTTTGTTGTTGAAATACTCTTTAAGTGACGAGTAAGGAGCAAAATTAGGAAAAACAATAAGGAAGAAAGATTATATAAGTCAGTAGGATACATGGATGCGCAAATGCAATGCAATTTGATGATTAAGTGGAAACACAAGGTGAAAACTGAAGAGGCACTAAAGAGCATCATTAGTTTTTAACTTGGAAACCTGGGTTGTCAGGAGTCCAGTTAGGAATTTTCTGTGGAAACAGACAAAAGATGCCGATTTTATTTTTGAGTTCTTTAAGGCACCTAGCAGACATCCATATAGCTGTCCTTCATCTCCTTAACTTGAACTTAAGATCTTTGTTTTGCTTCCAGCTTTGGTGAATATGCTTGTCATAAATCATCATATAAGTTTTAGGTATAAGATACAGTGGTTCTATAATGTATATATTCACAATGAGTACCACAATAATATTAGTTAAGATACCCACCATTAGGATCTTTAACTGTTGGGCTCAGCCTTCTTATTTTGGCTTCATTATGAGCCTTCTCTCCCATCCATCCAACAAATCTGTTCTCAAAATATTTCATGCCATGGTGCTTTTATTCAACAGTTGTCTAACCTTTGAAACTGACTTGAAAGCTCTCCTGGGAGACCTTTTCTGGTACCTCTCCCTAGTCTGATTCAGGTACTTCTTCTCTGGATATTATCTGTATATTACAGTATATGTTCCAGAATACCATCCATATTAATATACTTGTCTAACTAATTGATGGTACTATAGATATCTCAAAGGAAAAGGCATTGACTAATTTTACTGTTTTAGTCAAAACCTAGTGTAGGGATTATCACTTAGCAGGTGACTTGTGAGAAAAAGTGATACCATCAATGATGAAAAGACCACAAAGATGAAACATTTAATATTTAGTCCAAAGGAGAAGAGTCCTTATAAAAGAGAGCTGAAGGCAAAGCCAAAGGAGATTGGTGACAATAATGAAATCTTGAGGATATAATTAGTTTTCTTTCCTAAGCTGTTATTGATAGAACTGTAATGCTTTTATGAATTATTTCCTCATAGTTATAGTCTTAACTCATGCACAAATATGTAACTTTTATTCACTTTGGATATATTTGACATGAGATGTATGAAACTCCTTGGGAAAAAAAAAAGAAGTAAGACAAATAAAAATGTTTTGTCCTAGAATTTGAGGGAAATCAGTAGGTTTAAAATTAGAATTTCTCATATTCCATTTAGAGTGGAGATCTAAATTTCCTTCCAGGGATTACTTCTCAGTCTCTTAGATTAAATACAAAGTTTTCTAACCAAATACAGTCATGATGTTGGCTAGGATATCATCAACTCAAAATAGTACTCTGGAAAAGCTTTTAGTGAGTTGATTAGAAAAAGTGTAGATTAGAGAAAATTATTTAGTTTGTTATTTTAAAGTATTAAATCAATACTCTTTATCAACAAAACTTATAGAACATATAAATATGAATGCCTCATAGTTCCAGTCAATAGAATCATCATATTTCAAAGCCCCATCTAAAATGAATGGACATGGTAAGCTTTTTAGGAGATGGAAATATCTGGTTCTAAATTATCCTGGACTTCATCACTGTTGACGGTCAAATAAAAAAAGAATTCCCTTTCAACAGTGCTTAACTGCTGCTGTAGCTTGTATTGTTTTCTATCATCACTAGTATTGCCTTTAGTTTCCAGTTTGACATTCTGTACTCACGTCATTAGAAAAACAGAATCAGCCACAAAACACTGTGGTTTGTGCCTGTTTACATTTTTAAATCCTTCTTACATGATCTACATCTTTGGTATATTCAGAATTCAGATCGGCCTTTCTGTTGCAGACCAGCGATGCTATAAATAACCAGTAAAGGCAATTGCTGGTGAGTAATGCCGTAGAATAATGTAAAGGTCAAAGTATGATAATTTACATTCATCCTTAACAAAGTCTCCAAGGCATTGAATACTGATATTAAACTCTGGTGGGCAGAGCGTGAATCCCCTTAAGTAAATGTGAATGTGAGGAGGTTAAAAACTAAAACCAAATTATCTGCTCTTTCAGTGAATGTCTAAATCTAAGGGTCAGCTTTCTGTGTATAACACAGGAGGACAGATAGTTTTATACATCATTGCTGTTAGTTACTCCTGCCCTATGCCTAATTTAATCTCTGGTTTAATACAGCACGGCTGTTTTCAAAAACATGGTGCAAAAGTAGAACTGTTTCAAATCACAAGTTTCCAGTTGTGAATGTAGAAATATAGGAATAATTTGCCTTTTTGGCATGTGACACTTCTTTTTTTCTCCCAGACCCGGGAAATATTGAAAGAATAAGAATCTGACTGGAAAACCTTGATGCGTTTGCATCAATGTGATTGTTATTTACATCTGACAAGACAATATATTACCTGCTAATAGACTGTACATTTCTTTTATTCCCCTACACTAGCAGGTTTATGCTGGTTTTAGATTATAGAATAAGCAATACTAGTTTTCAAATAATATCTCGATTATAGATATTGCTTTTTTAAGACAGTGCTATATCTCTGCTCCCTTCAATTTCTCCTTTGGCTTTCAGTTCATGTATTCCTACAATGAAATTAACTGGCCCACTAATATGAAAGGAGGTTTGAGTATAACTGTATTACTTAGTCATTCATTTTCATGTCATCAAGCCTGTAGGAAATGATAATACTGATGATTCTTTGGGTAAATTATAGGAGATATGTGGGTGTATTTGTGTATGTAATATTTAAGATAAAAAAGTCTTTAAGTTTTCTTTATATTGTTATGGTAAGAGAAGTAAAATGAAACATTGGAAGACATTAAATATTGGATTTGAATAGAAACTAATGCTTTTTTAAACAAACAAAAACTTGAATTGGCATCCTGCTAAACTAATTTTAAATTTTCTTACTGTGGTAAAATATATGTAAATAAAATGTCACATACATAACAAGTATCTCTGTTCTCAACATCCTTGACCACAGTTATTTTCTGTTTTGTTTTTGACAATAGCCATCTTATGCATGTGAAGTGGTTTTGTGGTTTCATTAGCATTTCTCCAAGGATAGTGGCATTGACCATCCTTTTATGTGCTTCTTGGTAATTTGCACCCCTGTTCAGGTCCTTTGTCCATCTTGAAGTGGGTTTTTTACTTTCTTCTCCTCGGTGAATTATAGGAGTTCCTTATATATTATGGATTTTAATCTCTTATCAGAATATGATTTGCAAATATTTTCTGAAAATTCTGTGGGTTGAATATTCACCGTGTTGGTCATGATGCACAAAAGCTTTAATTTTGATGTAGTCCAGTGCCTTTATTTTTTTGTTGTTTTCTCTTTGCCTTTGGCGTCACATCCTAGAAATGGTTGCTAAATGCAGTCATCAGGTCTTTCCCCTCAGTTTCTCCTGAGAGAGTTTTATAGCTCTTACATTTAAGACTTTGATTCAGTTTCAATTAATATGCATATGACATATACTGATACATATATACATATCATATGTATATGATATAGACTGATAGATATCAGTCTTGAAATCCATCCTGATATTACTTTGGCTTTCTTATGCTTATAGGTTACCGGTATTCCTTTCATGGCTATTTACTTTCAGTCTACATTTGTCTTTGTATTTAAAGTGTGCCTTGCCGATAATATATAGTTGTTTCTTGGTCTTTTATTCTAACCAACAATCTCTGTCTTTTGATGGACTATTTATTCCTACATTTTAGGTATGTATTTATTGATATGCTTATATTTAGGTTTTTATTTTTCTATTTTTTAAATGTGTCTCTGTTTTTAAAATTCCCTGTTTTTTAAAATTTTAATCCAAAAATTTTATCATTCTGATATACTTTGTCCTTTATCTTCTTGCTATATATCTTTTAATTTTTATAGGTTGATCTAAATGTTACAATAAATGTCTTAAATTTGGCCGAGTGTACCTAGTTAATATTGAATTAGTCAAGGTTAAATCTAGGGACTTTAGTACTCTTTATTTCTGTTTACTCCCACTTATTTTTAGTGTTATTATTGTTATATATTGTCAATATAAACTATAAATCTATCAAAATGGTATTATTTTTGCTTCATTCAGTTGTGTCTTTTAGCAGTATTAAGAGAAAAAAGAATGCACACATATATATATATTTATTACATACAGAATTTAAAATATATAAGTATAAGTAAGGTATATACATTATATATACAATATACATATAATTTAATATTCAATCTCAGTTCCTAGCTGGTGTTATTTCATCAGTTTCTAAAGATATTTCTTTAGCATTTATTTTAATAAAGGTTTGTTGGCAAATGATTCTCCCTCTTTTCTCAATCTAAAAATTTAGGGATTCCTGGGTGGCTCAGTCGGCTAAGCATCTGACTTTGGCTCAGGTCATGATCTCATGGTTTGTGGGTTCAAGCCCTGCGTCAGGCTCTGTGCTGACAGCTAGCTCAGAGCCTGGAAACTGTCTTCAGATTCTGTATCTACCTCTCTCTCTCACCTTCCCCTGCTCATGTTGTCTCTCTCTCTCTCTCAAAAATAAGTAAAAAATAAAAAAATTATTTTGCTTTCAGTTTTAAAAGAAGCTTTACCGGGTGTAGAATTAATTTTTCTGTTTGTTTTTATTCAACACTTTGAACATATAATTTCACTGTCTTCAGTCATTTCAGACAAAGTATGTATTGTTGTTCATATTGATGTTTCTCTTTATGCATCATTTTTCTTTGTTTTCTTTGTTTGCTTACAAGATTTTCTCTTTATCTTGGCTTATAACGTTTTGGCTATGGTGTATCTATTATTAAGCTTACTAGATCCTTATTTGTTGTCTACCAAACTTAGGAACTTTTCAGTCACTATTTTTTCAAATATTTTATCTTTCCTCTTCTCTTCTTCTGAGATTCATTTATCAATTTTGGATTGTTTCATATTGTGTTACAAGTATCTCATGGTGTTAATTTTTGTCAGTCTTTTTATCTTTGTGATTCTTGAGGTGATAACTTCACTGATATATTTTCATGTTTACTCATTCCTCTTTAGTGATATCCAATCTATTTTTGAGCCCATCTTATTGTTTAATTTCTATTATTGTAGGTTTCAGTCTCTGAATTACCATTTGGTTATTTACTTTAAAGTTCCTGTTTTACTCCTGAGCTTGTCTATACATTCATTGATACCTAATGTTCTTCCCTTGGTTGAATATTTTTTTCTTTAGTTCTTTGAATGTATCTATGACAGGTGCTATAAAATCTTGATCTCATACTCAACATCTTGACCCACACGAAGTAATTTTCTATTGGCTGTTTATTTTTTAGCCCATAATGATCATACTACATTTTTTCTGTATGTCTAGAAGTTTTTGGTTGGAAACTGGATATTACTGATACTACTTTTTAGTGACTGGATTCTGTAATGTTCACGTAAAGATTTTCGTTTTCTGTTTTAATAGTTAGTTGATGTACTTGGCTCCAAACTGTAAACTGTATCAAGTGCACCATATGCAGCTACTCCTTTCTCTGTTGTGTTTTTATCATTTTCCAGTGTTGCTTTTTTGTGCATTCTTTCTTTATCTATGCTCTGTCAGTTTTAGGCTCTCTTTTCTGAAACTTCAAGTCCACAGGACATAAAGCTTTGTGCCTTCTGGTGTTTGAGTTATGTACAGTTAAAAAATATACTGTTAAGAAAAACCTCAACTTTGAAGATTGTGTCCACAGAGCTCTACTCTCTGAGCATAGTTTTTTCTCTGGTCTCTACCTGCATTTTGTCATGCTTCCTGTTGTCTCCCCTATACCTGCATAGCTTTGCTGTTAGGGTTTCTCCTGTAAATTCTCTTCTGAACTCTGATCTCTGATTCCTTTAGTCGATAAGGCTGTCATTGTGTCAGTTTTTGCAAACACCGCAAAAGGGTAACGAAGATTGTCAGTTTTCTCATATCAAAAAGATAAAACTCCCTGTCCTCACCAATCTGGGTTTCAAGTTTGTATGGGCATTGTGCTTTCCTCTGATTTTTGTCTGCTTTGGAAATGCTCCACTTTGTATTTTGGAATTAACTTTGTATATTTCATGCAATATTTACAATTGTTATGTCTGGAGAGAGGGAGTGCACAACCATTTTAATCCCTTCTGCTACTGGGATTTCATCTATAAGACATTTCAAAGTAAGTTTTGGCTGTGTTTTGTATTGATTTCACATTCACGTAATTTTATAAGCCCATTTCATAAAAGTGGAGAAAAACTGGAGAAAATTTTAGTGAGCAGAATCCAATTTGCTAGTTTCATTACATGGAACTTTCAAAATCTCCGTGAGGTTATAAGTAGAATTTTGAATAAATAGCCTTAGACATCAGTGCTGGAAAGATTGAGCCATTTTAAAAATCAGGTCAGATTATTAGTAAACGTATTTACTACAAACATGGCTATCTCATATTATTTCAGAAAATATTAAGAATTCCCTTTTAGGGGTGCCTGCGTGGCTCAGTCATTTGAGCATCGTACTCTTGCTTTTAGCTCAGGTCATAATTTCACAGTTCGTGAATTCAAGCCTTGAATTTGGCTCTGCGCTGACAGAGCAGAGCTGGCTTGGGATTCCCTCTCTTCCCCTTATGTATCTTTAGATTTTTCCTTTAGATACAGATCAGCTTTTGTATCTTCAGATTCTTCCCTTGTGTGCAAGGTGAACCCTGCTTCATTCTCTAGAATTAATGACAGCTTATTTCTTATAATTGATGATCTTAAATGACCTATCCTAACACCCAAAGTCCATGTTTTACATTACAGTTCACTTTTGTTATTATATATTCTATAGGTTTAAACAAATGCATAATTGCATCTATCCAGCATTATAGTACAATACAGAGTACTTTCATTGTCCTAAAACTCCTCTGTGCTCTGCCTCTCGATCCCTCCCTTCTCCCTACCAAAGCCCTGGCAACTACTAACTTTGTACTGCTTCCATAGTTTTGCCTCTTCTAGAATGTCATGCAGTTGGAATCGTACAACACATAGCCTTTTTAGATTGGCTTCTTTCACTTAATAATTAATATACACTTAAGTTTCTTCCTTGTCTTTTCATGGCTTGGTAGCACATTTCTTTTTAGCGCTGAATAATATTCCATTGTTGAATGTACCAAAGTTTATTCATTTTCTTACAGAAGGACATTTGCTTGCTTCCAGATTTTGGCAGTAATGAATAAAGTTACTATGAACGTCCATGCGCAGGTTTTTGTCTGGATATAAGTTTCATTTCCTTTGGCCAAATACCAAGGAGCATAATTTCTGGATCCTATGATCAGAGTGTGTGTATTTGTAAGAAACCTAACCAAACAGCATTTTAAACTGATTACACAATTGTGCATTCCCACCATTAATGAATGAGAATTCCTAATATTCCCCATCCCTAGCAGTATTTGATATTGTTAGTTTCTGGATGTTGACCATTTTAATAGGTAAACAGTAATATTGAATTGTTGTTTTAATTTGAATTTCTCTGATGACATGTGTGGGGCACCTTTTCATATGCTTATCTGCGACCTGTATATTTTCTTTCCTGAGGTGTCTTTTTAGGTGTTTGGTCTGTTTATTTTCTTTCTTTCTTACCATCTTTCTCTGTCTTCTCTGTCTTTCTTTTTTTTTTTTTTTTAAGTTTATTTATTTCCAAGAGAGAAAAAGAGACAGAGCACGAGTGGGCAGGGGCAGAGAGAGAGGAAGACACAGAATCCAAAGCAGGCTCCAGGCTCTGAGCTGACAGCTCAGACGCTTGTAACTCACAAGCCATGAGATCAGGACCAGAGCTGAAGTTGGATACCCAACCTACTGAGCCATTCTGGTGTCCCTCTTTCTTTCTTTTTTTGTAAAATTTGGCTGTTTTAATCTTTTTGTTTTTATAATAGAATACACACTTCTCCTGATGACAACAGGGGTGTAAGGCTGTTTGCTAGTATTGAGAACGACCTCAGTCATCGTGGTTTTCCTGATTGGTGTGTCGTCTTCAGTAATTATAAGGAGTTATTTGTCCGAAACTGTTGTCGAACCAGCAAGACTGCATTTATTCAGCTATCATTTCCAAGATCGTTGGGAACCTGGGTGTCTTTCCCCATGTGACCTTGCCTCCTTGTCCCATGAGGCCCAACTCCCTCACCTTCACCTCCGTGATCGTACCTTTGCTAACAATACCCGAAGTTGTGTATAGTGCAGATGCAGGGTTTCCTTTTATACCAAGTAGGGGCAGGCAAGAGGTGGCTTTCAATTCAGGGTGTGTTGAATGGGCCTTTTTGAAATGTGAGTCCATTAATCAAATGAATCATTCTTATTTGGGTGATTTTCGAGTAAAGCCATCTCCAGCAAAGCAAATTGTAGTAATCGTCCTCTTCCATGTTTTCTTCTTTCTCTTTCCTGTTTGAATACCTGTTAATATTTCTGTTTGTCCCCGGGCATAAACTTTGGGCAAAGGGAATTCCCATTTTCCTGCGTTCTCTTCATCTTTGTTTAATCCTGTTGGAAAGTACTTTAGCTGGGGCCTGTCCCTCCCTGTCCAGAAGGTATGCAGGTAGTGCTCCTTGTTGAGCCTTTGCGTCATCTTTTTGCTTGCCATTTCTCTTGTCATGCATCTTGACAGTCTTTTGCATTTGTATTCCCAGCTTGGCACTGTTTGATAAAATTTAGCTTTCAGACTAATTTTTTTTTTTTTTTTTTGGCCTTCTTTGAACTTTCAGGAGCTTTCTCCAGCTTCCTCCTTTCTCTTTTTCTCATGGTAATATAAGAGAAATCCACTGTACTTACAGTGTAATTCAATATGTTGCCCGCAGCTTCCTGGGAGTGAAGAAGCTCTCAATTTTTAGGTCTCATAGACCCACATGCTGACTCCACACAACCCATGACGGGAAGGAAACAGCTCTAAAAACCTAGCCCAATTAAAAAAAAATTAATGTGTTATTTATTTTTGAGAGAGAGAAAGAGATAGTACAAGCAGGGGAGAGGCACAGAGAGTGGGAGACAGGCTTCAAAGCAGGCTCCAGGCTCTGAGTTGTCAGAAGAGAGCCCTACCCAGGGAGCTTGAACCCACAAACCGTGAGATCCTGACCTGAGCTGAAGTTGGTTGGATGCCTAACCACCTGAGCCACCCAGGCGCCCCAAAACCTGGCCCATTTCTTAATCAGTCGTCTATTTCCTTATTGTTAAGTATTAAGAATTTTTTGTATGTTTTAACAGTTCTTATTAGATGTAAATGTCCCCCATAAGCTTGAGAAGAATGTATAGTCTTAGGTTATTGGATCAAGCAGTGTGTAGGCATCAGTTATATCCAGCTGATTAATGATGTTAAGTTCACCTTTGTCTTTACTGATCTTTTGACTGTGAAATGTGTCCTTTTCTGTAAGAGGGGTGTTGAAGTCTCTGACTATGATAGTGGATTCATCTGGGCTTTTTTGGTTTTCGTTTTTGCTTTAAAAAAAATTCTCTTAGTTTTTGCCTCACATAGTTTGACACTCTGTTTTTAAGACTCCTATACATTCAGGATTGTGAGGTCTTCTTGGACTATCGACCTCTTTATCATTATGGAATACAATTCTTTATTCCTGATGATTTTCTTTGCCTTGAAGCCTGAGACAAGCTATTTTTAAAAAATAGAACGTTCAATTCATAGTAACATGGGAATAAATTTTGCATTAATAATGGTCATTTCTGATAAAGTAGTTATTTTTTAATTTTAAAAACTATTTTTAAGTCTTAAAAATTTAAATTACCAAATGTTTGAAATTTAGGTCAATAAATTTTTATTAGAAGGTATTAATTAACTAGTAATTCTCAAAAATAAGCCTTCAGTTGTGTGTTTCATTCCTCACTTGACAAATATTTATCATGTGCCATACAGTTTTTTGTTGTTGTTGTTATTGTTGTTGTTTTGTCAAAGACATTAGGGATATGTGAGTTACAAAGAGAGAGAGAGAGTATAATGGAAACTGATTATGCAATTCCAGAATTATTTACATCAAATTCTGTGTGTGTGTGTGTGTGTGTGTGTGTGTGTGTAAATTGTACCCTGGAATTGTTCATTGAGTTTCTCAAATGTATTTGACTAAGAATTACAAACCGTAGCTCTCCCAGCCAACTCCTTTTTTTAAAATAGTAGAATACAGTAAAAAAAAATTCTACACAGTATGTAATAGAAAATGAGGTGTCAGAAAAACAAGTGTTAAAAAATTCTTTAATAAGTATTTATTTTCCACAGAGTGTTTATTTTAGGAAGAAGCATTAAGCTTGAATGTCTACTCTTCTTTTATTTTTTTAATGTTTATGTTTGAGAGAGAGAGACAGAGTGTGAGTGGGGAGGGGCACACAGAGGGAGAAACAGAATCTGAAGCAGGCTCCAGGCTTTGAGCTGTCAGCACAGAGCCAGACGCAGGGCTCAAACCCACGAACCGTGAGATCATGGCCTGCACTAAAGTCGGCTTAACCGATTGAGCCACCCCAGTGCCCCATGAGTGTCTACTTTTCTAAGTATTCCACATCTTGATTTTGCATCTTGGATTTGTAGGTATTATGTTAGCTGTTAGCATAAGTGGCTTTGAGGAGTGGGTCTTAAAACTTAGCATGTACCAGAATAAGTTGGAGAATTTGTTAAGCAGATGGCTGAGCTCTAGCCCAAAGTTCTTTTTTTTTTTAATGTTTATTTATTTTGAGAGAGAACGCAAGTGGGTGAGGGGCTGGGACAGAGGAAGATGCAGAATCCAAAGCAGGCTCCAGGCTCTGAGCTGTCAGCAGAGAGCCCTACCCATGGAGCTTGAACCCACTAAGTGCGAGATCAGACCTGAGCCCAAGTCAGACACTCAGCTAACTGAGCCACCCAGGTACCCTTAGCCCAGGGTTCTTGAGTCAGTACATATGAGCTAGGACTCAAGAACTAGTGACTAAAGTAAGTTCTCAGGTAACCCTGATGTGGCTGTTTCTGACCCCACAGCTAGAGGACAACTAGTTTAGAATATAAAATATGGGGAGAAGGACCTGACCTCAGTGTGGTCATGATTTTAATACTCACCAAAGGAAACAGCACTGGCAAGTTATTTTAGTTATCTGTAAAGTAGTAATGGTTAGAATCCTACCTTCTCAGATTTCTTATGAATATTAAATGACAAACCATTACTTAATACTCTCTAACTTAAAGGCTTGCAATTTAAACACTGATCTAAAAACCTCAAAAAATTTATGTATCTCAGAAACTAATGGTTTTTTGATCTAGAATCTGTTTTACAAAGAATATCATTACTTCAGTGAACCTTTAAAAATTCTGTCTTGAAAAGAGAAAGTAAATAAGTACAACTACATTATGTAATTTCTTCGGCTTTAAAATGTATCCATTGTTATTTTGTGTGTGCTTGTTTCTAGTTGCTTCACAAAGAGTTTTCCGCAGTGAGTGTCATACAATATTGAAACAGGAACTGTGGGGGCCTCTAATTAAAATAGTTGGCTTTGATACGTTTGATATTGAGTTTTGAGTTGGTAAAACCCCAGGTGGTTATATAAAATTTCAGCACATGTTGTTCATTACTCATATATATTTCATGAGACTAGGAAAGAAAAACCCAAAACCACTCTGCTAAAATTGTAAGTCCTTTTTTTAAGAATTGAGAAGCCTTGCACTTTAAAGGAGAACTTTGATATAGAAAAGCAAGAGTTTTCTAACCCGTTTATTTAATCTTCAGCAACAGATTCAAGAAATATTTATTGAGTACCAATTGAGTTTAAGCCACTTTACAAGGTTGTCTGGATACACAAGGTGATGTAGATAAATCAGTTAAAATCTGTGTCATGATGTGGATAGAATCTACTGGGGAATAAAGCTCTATATTCAGTGAATTAAAATGTAATGTGAAACATACATTTAAAAGTTATGTATAAGTGCTCTGAAATTCTTCCAGAAGGGGGTAATTTTGAATCAAGGAATTTTGAGTCTAGGCATCTAAAGAGGCTAGGAAATGAGAGTATGCTTGAGATATGTTGTGGATGGTAAGTCAAAGTAGGATAGAGGAAAGGCCAAGAGGAGAGGGTATAAGAGTACCCAGAAGAAAGATAGATATAAGGAAGACAGAGAAAAGAAAATGCATCATGTATTCAATTATTACACAAACATATACACTGGGTATGCATCTGAGTGTCTGAGTAAAGCAATGTATGAAAGTTTATTCCAGATATTTTTTAGACAGTTATTTATCAGATCCCAATGGATTGAGACTTTATCCACAGAAAATTGGTGAGCAAAGGATGGCCTGTGGGCCAATTCTGGCCCAAAGCCTGTTTTTTGCAAATACGGTTTTATGGGAACAGGGCTGTGACAATTCATTTAAGCAGCCCATGGATGCTTTCATGCTACAAAGACAGAAGTTTAATAGTTGTACCAGAGACCTTATGGCCCATAAAACCTAATATATTTACTATATGCCCTTCACAAAAAAATCTGACCCAGTTATGCAGCATTGCAATAGGGAATTATCAGTCTGTGGACTGTTAGTTACAAATACTTGATGATAGAGAGAGCTTGCACCAGAAGGCAGATTAATTCACTGCTTCCTTTATCAAGACAGCTGTGCTACGGGAAAAAAAAAATGTCAGCTGATCTGGACAGTGTGTGTAGTAAGTAGATATATATTTTACTAAATCTTTTTACTGTAGTCCAATGGCCTACAGCTTAGTTCAGGGGTCTTTGAGTTAGTAAGGATGTATTGAAGATTTCTAAGCAGGATGGTAAAATTAGATGTGTATTATAGAAAGAACCAATAAAGCCAAATAGAACCTTTTTTTCTTTTTGGTGCCTTCTACATCACTAAAGCATAGTATAGACAGCCATGTGTGGAGTTTTGGAATCAGGCAGACCTGGTTTCACAACGTGGGGAGTCAGCTAGTAAGATTCGACACTCAAGGAATGTTCCTTTTCCCTTAATTTATTTTCTAAAAATCGCACAGGAGAACTCTAGTGTGGCTTGCTTTGGAAGCCTACTGCAGCCGTTGGTGGGGCAGAGATTTTGTTCGTTTTCTACAGAGGAGTTGGTGGCGGGGGGTAAAGGGAGCAGTTAGTTTAACGCCACGAGAATGGCTCACTTACAGGTATGAAGGTGGTGCCATGGAAACCATTAGAAGAGCTGCATTATTGAGCACTTTGCATTTTCTGCTACTCATGAAGCTAGTAAAGTCCATGACAGCTTTTAGTAGGTGACACTCCTTAGGTATGCCAAGAAAAAAAAAAAAATAATAAGGCCTGTAGTATCAGAATGAACTAAAAGGTATTTTTGAACCCAAAGAATACGCCTGGAGAATATGTCCCTGATGTTGTATACGTGCAGGATCATAGATCAGTTTGCCTCAGCCACGAATAATTTGATTTGTCCATGCAAGGGTATTTTTTTCTTACTAATTTATTTAGGATGAATGCACACGAGATTCTCAAATAAGGGAAAGCCTTCAATATTTTAATAGCTTAACTTTTGTCAAGACTTTAGAAACTGGTTACCCTATGAGGCCTGGGAGATGTTTCAAAAAATAACACGGATGATAAGTAAGATCCCTTTTTATAATCACTTTTTAAATGGCTTGTACATCAACACCCAGTGTCTTTCCTTTTGCAGCTGCTGGGTGTGTAACACTTTCTTTGTCTTATAATACTTCCTATGTGGTTTATGATATGGTTTATTAGAAAATATATGTGTTTATAAAACATCCTACATCCTCCCTTATATGAAAAAGGACAGTTTTAAGGCCAGTAGAGAGATGCTGATATTTTGTGGGTGACAGCATTGTTAAGCGTGATCATTACTGCTTTGCCCGTTCCACCGGCTGCGTTGATGTCCTCTGCAGGCACATGCTTGGATAATCTCATCCAAAGCACAGGCAAGTGTTTGTATAATTCTTTACTTTTGTATTAGGAGTCGTGCATACACCATGTGCCCACAATTAATGCACATAAGATTGGGGACCATAGGATGCACTGCTACACTGGGACTGTGTTCATTATACGATGTGAAGACACAAATGCAGTTTTGTTGTTTGCATTTTTCAAATCTGTCTCCTGATAAGTGTCCCTTTTTACTTTTCCTTGCAGGTGGGGTATATTTTAGGGTTATAAACTTATAAGGAATTTATTTATTAATCTATATATGTCTTTGTGAGGGAATTGTATCGAGTTACATTGGATTGGGAAAATTAAACAGGAATAGTTTTTAATTGTGTAATTTCTGGGCAATTAATAGAGAGATAGCCAGTTGAAGAACTGTTGAGTAGATAATTTTATCATTGCCAGAATTCTGACTTTTTGTCACTTCATTCCTCCATGGTCTCCAGATATGTTCAATTTGTTTTTTCTTATGTTGTTTTTCTTCCCCCCAGCATGAAACACATTATCAGCTTTTCATGAATGATTTGATCTGAATCTATAGTTCTGTCACTCCATTGGTCTTTTAATTTCCACATGTGTTCTACTAATTTTAAGCTCATTTATTGTTTTTATCAAGTATTTTTTGAGGACCTATGATCCAGTTTCCTGCATAGGAAACAAAAGAGACATGGTCCCTACACACACACACACACTGTTGAACATTGGGCATAGTGCATGGTACATAGTAAGTGAACAATATGTGTTATATTCAATATATGTGTTATACATGCTTTCCTCCCATTTGTTAATGGTGATTCAGTGATGATTTTGATCATCATTTTGACATCTTTCTTTGATAAACAGAAATTCTTAATTTTAATATAGTCCCATTTTAAAATATTTTCCCCTGGTTAGTGATTTTTATATATTACTAAAGAACGCTTTCTTACTTCCAAATCATGAAGATGATATTAGGTTATCTTCTTTTTTTAAATGTTTATTTTTGAGAGAGAGAGACAGAGCATGAGCAGGGGAGTGGCCAAGGGAGAGGGAGACACAGAATCTGAAGCAGGCTCCAGACTCTGAGCTGTCACCACAGAACCTGATGCAGGGCTCGAATTCACAGACTGTGACCTCATGAGCTGAGCCAAAGTTGGATGATTAACCGACTGAGCCACTCAGGAGCCCCTATTAGGTTATTATAGAGAAGCTTTATTGTTCTACTCTCTACGCTCCAGATACAATCTACCTGGAATTTATTATTTTTTAAGACTGTGAAGTAGGGGAAAGTTTTGTTTATTTCCCCCCACATTGCTAGCTAGCTTATTCAGTCCACATTGAAAAGATTGTCTTTTCCTTCAATGCTCTGAAGAACCAGACTTTTCAAAATCAGGTGCACAAATACATGTGAATTGGTTTCAGGACTATTTTGTCCATTTATCTGGTCCATTTCCCCATCTTTTCTTAAGTGCCACTCTGTCTTGATTATTCTACGTTTATAATGAATTGATCTGTTAAATGCTCTAACTTTGTTTTTCTGTACATTAAAATTGGTTCTTTTTAGTAGTTTGGATTTCTATATGAAGCTTAGAATCTATTTGTCAATTTCTGGGAAGAAATGTTGGTAGGAATTGTTCTGGATTATTATAGATCTGGATTTCACCAAATCTATAAATAAATTATATATTCATTTCTGTTCTTGTTATCTTCAGGATCTTGGCATATTAAACACACAAGGAACAAAACTGGAGGTACTTACTTATTGAGACATAATTCAAATGAATAGTCCTGCCTCTTTTTTTTTTTAATTTTTTTTTAATGTTTTATTTATTTCTAGGAGAAAGAGAGAGAGACAGCGTGAGCAGGGGAGGGTCAGAGAGAGAGGGAATCACAGACTCTGAAATAGGCTCCAGGCTCTGAGCTGGCAGTCAGCACAGAGCCCGACGCGGGGCTCGAACCCACGAACCGCGAGATCATGACCTAAGCGAAAGTCGGACGCTTAACCGACTAAGCCACCCAGGCACCCCAGTCCTGCCTCTTAAAAAGAATCTTAATTCATACCCTCTGTGGTTTGTGGGACATTAAATTCTTTATTCTGTTAGCAGCAACTAATGACGTAAACATAATCACAAATCACAACTGTCATTTTATTAAATGCATAGGAGGGGCCAGGTACTGTTTTAAATGTTCCCTTATTTTATTTCTAATTTTTACTAAGACCATACATGGAACCTTTCATAAGAAGAAACTAACATGCTCAGCAGGATTAACTAACGTGCCTAATATTGTCTACCCAGTAAATGATGAGGCCAGAGACCAAACTCTGTTGTGGGCTTTGCTCGCCATCAAGTTCCCAGTGACTCTAGCAGGCAAGACTTCAAAGATTCACTCAACAACTATGTGCTGACTTAATGGACGCTTATGTCTTCTCCATCCATTTGTTACTAGGGATTCACATTTCTTTCCTAAAAAAAAAAAAAGGATAAAACTTTTAAAATAAAAAAGGTTTTAATAATTAGCAAATTTACATTTTATAGCATCTAGCATAATCTGTAGGTGAGAAAGTGGTAAGAAATCTAATCAATCAAAGAGTGCCAGAATGCCCAAACTGTGAGAAATCACCTCTTCACTTAATACCTCAGAAGTCTGCATATTACCTAGGTGTTGGTGATATTTTATTCTCTTTCTGGAATTTATTTTTTATTTTTTATTTCTAGGAGAGAAAGAGACAGCGTGAGCAGGGGAGGGTCAGAGAGAGAGGGAGACACAGACTCTGAAACAGGCTCCAGGCTCTGAGCTGGCAGTCGGCACAGAGCCCGATGTGGGGCTTGAACCCATGAACCGCGAGATCATGACCTACGCGAAAGTCGGACGCTTAACCGACTAAGCCACCCAGGCACCCCTGGAATTGATTTTTAAAGTGGAGGCATAAACTCTGTATTTTGTGGCAAGATTACATTGATATTTAATTGTTTCATTCTGATTTTTCTTCTTTGATTTGGAGCTAGGGAGGGAAAGATACATTTTAAAAATTATCTACAAGCTTATTAAAATATATTTAAATAAAACTGCCCTAAATTAATAGAGACTAAATTTGAGACTTGGAAAGCCTTTTAGACCTGTAAGTAGAACCCCAGGCCAGTTTCCTTTCTATTTTCCATGCTTTAATTTTTTATATATATTTTTCTTCTTTGGGTGCCTCTTCTAAACATATCCAGTCCTTTAAAAAATTTCTTTTTAAATTTGTGTGTGCGAGAGAGAAAGAGACAGCATGAGCAGGGGTAGGTCAGGGAGAGAGGGCGATACAGAATCTGAAGCAGGCTCCAGGCTCTGAGCTGTCAGTACAGAGCCCGACGTGGGTATCGGACTCATGAACTACGAGATCATGACCTGAGCCGGTCAGACGCTTAACCGACTGAGCCACCCAGGCGCCCCAAGAAGTACAAACCTTAAGCTTCCAGTTATAAAGTAAATAAGTCGCAAAGTGAAAAGTACAACTTAGGGACTATCGTCAATAATGTTTTAATAATATATGGTGACACATGGTGACTACCTATATCGTGCTGAGCACTGAGTAATGTATAGAATCATCAAATCAGTATGTGGTATATCTGAAACTAATATAACATTGTATGCCAATTATACTGCAATAAAAAATTAAATGTTAAGAAAATACACTATACAAAGCTGACCACGTTATTGTAAAAAAAAAAAAAAAACCCACACAACCAAAGTATTACAGATTACACTTGGTAAACTCAGCCTTTAGCGTAATTTGTGCACATTGTACCAACTGATACAGATATCCACAATCAAAATTGTAGAATAATTATTTTTTTCTTTTTTTTAACTTCTTTGAGCCATCAAATAAGCTTATTCACCACCATCCCTTAATTTACAAAGCCTTAGTCATTCATACACATTAGGGGGATCCACAATGTTCAAGGAATTTAAATAGAATGTATTGTACTAACCCAAGTAAACTACGTACAAAAAATATTCACATAAGGTGGTTCACCTGTAAGTCCTAGATTACCAGCTTCTGTGCCAAAAAAGAAAATAAAGAAAAATAGATTTATCAGGTAGTAGTTGAAACTAAGTTCGTGCCTGGGTTTAAATCTCTCTTGCACCCAAGTCAGCCCCACACAAATGTTAAATTTCTGCAACATACTCCCTTGATGAAGGAGGCCCATGGGGCACAAAAGATTTCTTTAAAATGTTCCCAAATAAACTCCCTTCCTCCCATGATCTCTCATGGAAACAGATGTGGGACCTCTGGGCAACTGGTGGCAGTAGATAGTGGCTCAGGCAGCTTATATTAGCCCACTCCCAAGTCCCACCTCCTGGTTTCCCTCCAGGAGAGAGGGAGACACAGAATCTCAAGAGGCTCCAGGCTCTGGGCTCCCAGTTTTCAGCACAGAGCCCGAGGTGGGATTTGAACTTGTGAACCACTCGTGGGCCGTAGTCACTTAGATGCTCAACTCACTGAGCCACCCAGGTGCCCCCAAGTAGGCTATATCTTAAGTGAACATTGAATACACTCCTTCCAAAAGGCATCCAAGGAGGCAAACCTCATCTGGGTGGGAGGAAAGAATTCCCACTTTCCTCTCCCAACGTCTCTGGGATGAGATGAAGCTAAGGCCTGAGACGTTAGTCCCAGTGCCCATAAAGGGGTCACATGGAGCGTCCTGAATGAACAGACTGTGGCAATCTCTTGGCTACAAGTAAGAGGCAGTAGAATAATATTTCTATTGAGGATTATGAGTTATCATTATGCTTTTTATAAAACATTATGCTTTAGGAAAAATTACAGAACAATAAATTGTGGTCAGTGATGGACTATATAAAGTGTACCCAAAAAATGATGAACTCTATGATTCTTTCTTTTATTTTTAATCTGATAAATGCTTTGTACTTTCCCCCAGAAATACCACAGATGGCTGGTATCTCTATGCTGATAGCTCAAATGGAAAATTTGGTGACACAGCTGATCTACTCACTCCTGTTATTTCACACATGGGACCGAAATGTACTCTGGTGTTCTGGACTCATATGAATGGAGCGACGGTTGGTTCTCTCCAGGTATTACTTAAGCAATTGCACTTTTTAAATCTCCTGTATCAAAATTCATACTGTACAATCAAGTGTTATTACAATATGGCTTGCTAATAAGAGAAAATGGGTAATTGTCAAAACCTTACTCATTTCAATATGATTGATCAAAAAAAAAGAGCTTTAGCAGAATGGGACCTGAAAGGCTAGTAGGATATTGGTTTCACTGTTTGATTTATGGTTATTATCTTTACTAGGAGGTTACAGCCTCTGTGTCATATAGTTTTGTACTTGAAATGTTTCATGTAAATTTTAGTGTCAGTGTTCTAAGAATACCAATGTTCTGAGAATAGTGCAAATGAATTAGACACACATTGGTGATGTTGGAATGTGCACTCTTCATAGTGATGGTAATGCTGCTACATTTCCCAGTTGTCTTCTTTCAAATTTTGTCTTTGAAAAAACTGTTCAGAATTACTGTTTCGTCTGTTTCAAAGAGTTTCAATAATCTCACAGACAACTGCAATATAACATCACTCAGAGTTCCTATTTTTTTGCCCATTGTACCAGCACCATCTTTTATAGGAAAAAATCCATATGGGATCACTTATCAAACCCAGCTATTTCTTTCTAGTGCTTTTCAAAGTGGAATGATTCTTTATTCTTCTCTAAGCTGTTATTGCCCTGATGTTTCAAAATATAATCTAATCCAGTATGTAGAATCCACTCATTTTAGATTTGTTTAATGTTAAATATGTATATTTGTTTTAATATCATCAATATTGTGTTCTTTTAATTGCATCCTAATGGTAGTATATGATATCTATAGGTCTCATTGTTTTTATTCCCTGTGTTATCAATAAATATTTTGTGAAGAGAAATTTTGATGGTGTGTAAAATACTGTTCTCAAGTCAGTTTTACTTGTTAGTTTTTCATCCTTTGGTATTTCTTGCTGGAATTAATTTTACTATGATGATGGCTCAGTTGTGATTTTTTTTAACAGAACATTATTCTGTTCACATTTGGACATTGGTTTTCTTTTGTAAAAAACACCATCATCGCTGCCACCACCAACAAAATTACTTCTCCATTTATCTCTCCATTTTTGGATTCACATCAGCGTGGACTCATGGGCTCCTTTTGTATTCAGTTTATTATCATGTATTATTATTATTATTTATTGATTGTTAACTTGCCGCAGATTTGCTCATAGGATACTCTTTAAGCTGACTTCTGTGTCTCTTTGACAAGCTCATCAGTCTTTGAGCATTTTCTTCCTGTCTGTCTAAGAAGATGTTCCAGACTTACATTATTTTTATTCTGTTCCATTCCTGGAGTTAACCGTTTTTCCAGAAGGTTGTGGTTTCTTTTAGAAGACCAAGTTATACAAGCAAAACAGAGAATCTCAGTGCACGTCCCTAGATCCTGTTTTTCCATAGAGGGCGTGCCTTATAGAATATATGAGGTTTTAAGTAATATGTAGAGTTGCATCATTATACAAAACAAGCCAACTCCATTTTTAAACATCTCCATTTGTACTGTTTCATAGCTGATGCAGCATTTTCCAGGAAACCGTGTCTGAAAGATAAATCCCAGAATTCTAGAATTGTTTACCAAGAGCAGTTTTAGACCAGGGATATCTTACTAAAAGCAGGCACAGAAAAGGGCCTCCCCTTGTCAAATAACAATCATTTTGTTTGCCAAGAAGTCCATGTTTAGCATATTTGCCAAGAGTTTACGGTTAGGTAACAGGCTCCCCAATAAAAAGAGAGAAACAGACTGCAGACCCGCTGCTTAGCCACTTCTTTCTCCATACTTTGATTATAATGTTAATATTAGGTGCTCTCGCTCTCCATTTTATCACTGTATTAATCTAAGATTTTCCCGACTATATTAAACATTTATTTTCCCAAATAAGTTTTTTTTTTATTTTTTAAATATTTTTATTTTATTTCTAGGAGAGAGAGAGAGAGACAGCGTGAGCAGGGGAGGGTCAGAGAGAGAGGGAGACACAGACTCTGAAATAGGCTCCAGGCTCTGAGCTGGCAGTCAGCACAGAGCCCGACGCGGGGCTCGAACCCACGAACGGCGAGATCATGACCTAAGCGAAAGTCGGATGCTCAACCGACTAAGCCACCCAGGCGCCCCCCCAAATAAGTTTTAGATAAACATATTTCACAAATACAAGTAGTTTTTATTGTTTGCTTATTTAGCTGGAAATATAATCGATTTGTATATCGGTTTCAGAAGAATTACCTTGTTGGGGGTGCCTGGATGGCTCAGGTGGTTAAGTGTCCGACTTTGGCTCCAGTCATGGTCTTACGGTTTGTGGGTTCAAGCCCCATATTGGGCTCTCTACTGACAGCTAGCTCAGAGCCTGGAGCCTGCTTCGGATTCTGTCTCCCTCTCTCTCTGACCCTCTCCTGCTCACGCTTTGTTTCTCTCTGTCTCGCAAAAATAAATAAAATGTTAAAAAATGTAGAAGAATTATCTTGTTCATTATAGGTAAGACTCCTTATTAGTAATGATTTAGAAGTAAACTTGTTTGTATATAAGTATGTGCATGTTTAATAATATAAAAGCATTCAGGAGTCTTATGAATTAAAGTCACAACTTATCTATTCTTTTACATTGACTTTTTAAAAATGAATTTTGCAAAACAATCAATACAACTTACTGCAGGGTTTTCATTAGAAAAATGAGAATTATTTAACTCGTATTTTATGATTAAGATTAATTAAATGACAAATTCTTTTTTTCAGGTATGAGTTTGTATTAGTATGTGAAAAATTATAAAATATTAAAATGTTATAAGTAATTGTTATAAAATAATTAAAATAATATGTGTGATGTTATTTTTGTGCATAGAAACATTTGTCTTAGTGATTTGTATACAGAGTGCTATTCGTATAAAGATCTGTTTCCCATACTTTTTACAAGTATTCATCAAGGGGTGCCTGGGTGGCTCAGTCGTTTAAGTGTCCGACTTCGGCTCAGGTCATGATCTCATGGTTCGTGGGTTCGAGCCCCACGTCGGGCTCTGTGCTGATAGCTAGCTCAGAGCCTGGAGCCTGCTTCTGATTCTGTGTCTCCCTCTGTCTCTGACCCTCCCCTGCTCACACTGCCTGTCTCTTTCTCAGAAATAAATAAAACATTAAAAAAATTTTTAAAGTATTCATCAAAAGTGATTTTTATTTTTTTAGAAATTGTATTTTCTTGACCTTGATAACATGTTGCTTTAACTGAAATTATATATATAGCAAAACTTTGGTGATATTTTTGTTAGTCTCATATTAGAAATTCTAAAAGGTCTGGAAACTCTACTTCTATAACAGTTTGTTAATTATACTCCAACAAAAATAGCTGCTTGAATTTAATTATACATAAAGTGATAATGAAACCATTAAAGGTTACCTCCACTTTCAAAAGGCAAAACCTTCACAAACCCTTTACCAGAATGATTGTTTTGGTTGTACACACTGTGGTTTTAAAAAGGAATGTTGTGAAATAATTAAATTAGCCTTCTAAGTCATTTACTTTAAAATGTGGAATTGTTCAGCACATCCCTGGTTCTCTTCACTTACTCTCTTGTTGGCTCATTTTGTAGCATTCTAGAAGGAGAGCCCTGATAATTCGTCTGCTGAGACAAATCTGAATTTCCCTTTAGAATAAGGATATAGTACCAAGGAGAATTTGAGGTTTCAAGGCCTGTTGGGTAGGGAGCTCTTACCATCACAGCATGAGTCAGTGCCCACTCATACCGCCCACGTGTGCTGTTAAAAATATTGAATGGCCTCCACTAAAACACCACTGTGCCCATTGAACCTAAGAGGATAAGGAAGTAAAGTCATCCTGAAAAATGCGCTTTAGTAAGTAGTAAGTGCTTTTCATTCGACACCACGAATATTATTTAATACATAAAATTCCAATTGTTACTGCCATCAGGTTTTTAAAAGCTAATGTATTTAAGAGCTCTTAATTGAATGTTACCCAGAGCCTTTGGACTTGACTGACAGACATTCATGTACACTTTTATTACACAGAGCTTGTGTGGTACCCTTGAGACATGTTGCTGTATGCAAAACAAAGACATCTAATGAAAAGCATCCCCTACTTTTCTCTAAGGGAATTCATGTTGATATTAAAAATTTAAAAAAAATCACTGGGAAAATTCTAAGTGTTTAACATTTATCAAGACAATATTGTAATACCTCTTACTTGATTTATCTCTGTAGGTACTCAGCAAGAAAGACAATGTTACTTCTAAATTGTGGGCTCAAAGTGGACAGCAGGGTGCACAGTGGAAAAAAGTAGAAGTGTTTTTAGGCGTTCAATCACATATACAGGTTTGTAATCCAAGTAGTTGGATGATGAAGAAGTTCTGCTGACTTTTTTTCTAATCCTACTTTATTTCCTCCGCTCATGGCTTTCTTGCCCTCCCATGCTCTTCCTGATGTGTTGGATGAATGCCTGCCTGCATTTCCAGGAGGAATTTGAAGTTCCAGTTGTCCTAATTCCTCCTAGTTAGACACCCGTATTCTAGGAATATTGAATGCCAACCACGCTCCACTTCATAATCAGCCTACCTCATATAAAGAACACCTCCCCTAACAAATATATTTTCAGAGAATTGTGGAGCAATTATGTAAATTTATTTGAAACTTAACTAAAAAGACAGGCATTTGAAAGCACATTATGTTGTTGAACCTTATTAGAGATAATAGATTTACATAATTCAAAAATATTTTGGGGAGGAAATTGTGTGATGCTATATTTGTCTTCATGGAGATTACGATAATATTAGGAGGATAAGACGTATATGTATTTAATAATTAAAAAAAGAACAAGTAGAACATAGATTAAAATGCTTGAACTGAAGATAATTACTTGCCAAGGTATTTGGTATGGGTTTTGCTTTTTATGGATTATCAGGAAAATAAGAGCTCATGGATGTGTGTGTGTGTGGGGGGGGGGGGGGGCAGAAGATGGGTTTTCTTGGAAGATGAAGCTTAGCTATTAAGATTTTTAAGATCTGGATCTGGAGAGTGAGAATTCACAGGTATTTATGCTGGGAACATTTTCTTAATCTTAACTGCACAAAGCTTAATCTCATGAATTTAAAACCATTTATCTCTAAATAGAAGATATAACATCTTGCTAATTATTGTGTTTCCAGTCCTTTGCGTAAGTAGAAATAGTAGCCAGTTCTCCTGTGAATAGTCAGTAAGTACAGTCATGTGCTGTGTCTGATAGATCGGCCCTGCTCACTTCCAGCGGAAGCCCAGGCTAGCTGCAGCTGTCTAAAGGCATTGATGCAACATTGTCCCCAATTTCTTGGAATGACAGGTGTTATAAATTCCCTATATATTTTTTAAAGTTTATTTATTTTGAGACAGTGCAAGTGGGGGAGGGGCAGAGAGAGAGAGAGAGAGAGAGAGAGAGAGAGAGGGAATCTCAGGCAGTTACTCCACTCAGTGCAAAGCCCAATGCAGGGCTCAAACCCATGAACCATGAGATGATGAGCTAAGCCAAAGTCAAACTGTTAATTGACTCAGCCATCCAAGTACCCCATAAATTCCATATATTTTTGACCTCTCACTGGAGTCCAGTTTTCTTATGAATCATTTGTAGTTAATTTAGAAAATTGACACAAATTAAGTTCACCCTAAAGATGTAATTATTGGACCACAATTTCATATTACACAATGTGAAATTTAATATTAAAATGATTCTAACTGTTCAGTCTCCAAGATATTTTAACTGAGGGTAGAAGAATCCTCAGCAAGAACATGTAGAAGGTTTTGCTGCTGCCAGACATAGGCTCTACCTCAGGGAATGAATTCTTACCTAGTTCTGTGCAAGCAGAATGTTTGTCTAGTAAAATCATGTTCAAAATAACATTAAAGGGAATTTCAGCAGAAAGAATTAATTATTAATTTAGCCTTTCTGAAATTTGCTTTTTCGTATATTGAAATTTGAGAAAAAATATGCCTATGTTGTTTGAATCTTAAAATTAGTTATTAATGGCTTGTGAATATTTGATGTTTTTTGTGATTCACTCATTCCTTCAATTCATACTTATTAAGCACCTACCATGGGCAAAGCTCATTCCTATGCACTGGAGGTAGAGCGATGAGTCAAGCATACTGGCCATGATTCTTTCATTTTTACAATATGATTCCCCTTTGCCTCAGAAAGACGAATGCCTCTAACCATTGAGTAAAAGTAGAAGATACTTTTTAAATTATATGCTGAATCAGCACTGGGTGGTTTTCAGAGTTTGATTTGGGAGCTCTCAAACTTAAACAGAGTATTTATTTAAAATGTTGTGTATATAACTAGAACATTCACGTAACACTTAATAAGTGTTAAGTACTATACCATGACTCTGAAATGTTTATTCCTTTAGTTTTTACAACAATTACGTAATCACTATCTCCATTTTATAAATTAGAATACAGAAAGACCTATACATTAGGAAACTCATTCTAGTTGTATATTATAAAATGGCTTATATAGGCTTTAAACATAGACAATTTATCTACAAGTCCATAATCCAACTGTTATGCCGTATTGCTTCCTAGATTTTCCAAGATATTTGACCCTGCTATTATTCTACTGAAAAAAAAATATAATTACTCTTTTGAAAAGTGTGATCAATATTCAGGTCTATAGACTCAATATTCAAGTTTTACAGACCATTGGGATCATAAGCAATGACTTGATCATTTGGACATGGCAGACACCTGAGATTCAGTCTGTAGGACTGAACATAAAAAATTAATAAGAGAACATTTATTATCTGATTTCTTATTTACAGAACATTGTGTCACATATTTAAATGTTTATATGTATCCAGACAATAGAAAATCCTTTTCCATTTGTCTATCGGCATTTCCTTATAAAAACATCTAGTCCTTATTATTTTTTCCAGTTTCATCTCTTCTTAATGGTTTCCAACCTCTCAACCTATCAAATCTACTTTTCTTTTCCAGCACATCTGTTATGAAGAACAATTCATGTAAATTTGCCATATGAATTTTTAAAATTGAATTTTTATTTTTTGTGTGTTGATAATTTGAGAGACAATTTTTTCAATTATTCTATCAATCGTCTTAAAAGGAAAACACATAGGCTTTCATACAGTCACATAAGAGCATAACACATCTTAGGGAAAAATGATAATTCTTTCAAGAAAAATGATTGTTTAGATTTGGTCAAAAGGTGTTTTTGAGTTTGCACAATAAATAGTTGTATTAAATCACTGAAGTAAATCTTTATTCCTTGTTGACTCATTTCTAATTGTTCTAAATTTTTAAAAAAATATATGAATACTTCTGGGACACATGGGTGGCTCAGCTGGTTAAGCATCTGACTTTGGCTCAGGTCATGTTCCCACAGTTTGTGAGTTCAAGACCCATGTTGGGCTCTGTGCTGACAGCTCAGAGCTTGGAGCCTGCTTCAGATTCTGTGTCTCCCTCTCTCTCTGTCCCTCCCCCTTTCCTACTGTGTCTTCCTCTCTCTCACAAAAAATAAACATTAAAAAAATAATAAAATATGTGAATACTTATTATCTTAACACACAAAGATATTTGGTATGCAGAGAAATAGAATCAAGTACTCTGAATTAATCTCCCTCAGAAATTTGAAACTCAACAGTTTGTGACTATTTATGTTCCATGAAACAGTGTTCATTGTTCTTCTAAGCAGTGATCATATCACAAACTGAAGGTGGGATTTCTAAACATTTTAGCAACTCCTGTAATTATTTCTAATCATTTCTAATTATTTTGGAGTCAGTATCAATGGAAGCTTGCTGTCAAACAGTGGAACACATAAAGATTTTGTCCACCACATACATTAATCAAAGGCAAATCCACATCCTTAAAATTTCAGAGATGTGGGCAATTAAAAAAAAAAAAAACTTTGATATCTTTGCTTTCACATAGTTGGGACAGACAGATCTGAGGAGTGGCGAGAATTGGGCACAACAGAGGATGTGTTCTCATCTTCATTCTCCTGATGTGCTCTGTCCCCTGAATGGCCGCCTCCCCATGTGCACGGAGGCTGTAAGAAATGAGCAGGTCTTATTTTGGATCAGAGAACCACAGAGGCAGCAGTGGGTGGCTTCGTGGCTTCTACAGGTTTTCCGTGCCACCTTTCCTAAAAATCTAAACATGAGGGAGTGGTGTTTCCGCTCTCACATTCGTGGGTGTTGAGGGTGGCACGGATGTCAGATGACTCTCAGACTTCCTGGGTCAGTGTCGTTATGGGAGTAGTGTTTTGAGATTCAAGCCTGATATCCTGTATTGAGTGTTTGCCTTGAGTTTTGAATTCTTGGGACAGCTCGACTGAAATTGGCTTTCTTCCTGTTTTTGTTTTGTTTTGTTTTGTTTTGTTTTTAGATTGTCTTTAGGGCAAAGCGTGGTGTCAGTTACATGGGAGATGTAGCAGTGGATGACATTTCTTTTCAAGATTGCTCCCCGCTACTTAGCCCTGCCAGAAAGTGTACCGCTCAAGAATTCATGTGTGCAAACAGGCACTGCATTGCAAAGGACAAGCTGTGTGATTTTGTGAACGATTGCGCTGATAATTCAGATGAGTCCCCTTTCGTTTGCAGTAAGTGGAAGTTTTCTGTTTCCTTACTTTTGCCTTTATCTCCTACGTAGAACCTCACACTGTCTGTGGTGTGTTAACTGTTGAAACATATGAAAAGCGCATTTGGGTCTGCAACCAGAGCAGGTGAGGTGACTGACCTATTTAAATACATTTCTTTCTTTTTCTCAGTACTTAATTTAGAACTGTAATTCATTTAAAACAAGTTGTTGAGGGGCGCCTGGGGGGCTCCGTCGGTTAAGCGTCCGACTTCGGCTCAGGTCATAATCTCATGGTTTGTGGGTTGGATCCCCGCATCGGGCTCTGTGCTGACAGCTCGGAGCCTGGAGCCTGCTTCAGATTCTGTGTCTCTCTTTCTCTCTGCCCCTCTCCCATTTGCTCTCTTTTTCAAAAATAAATAAAAAGCAAACAAACAAAAACATTAAAACGAGTTTGTGGGGGCACTTAGGAGGCTCAGTCGGTTAAGTGTCCAACTTCAGCTCAGGTCATTATCTCACCATTCATGAGTTCAAGCCCCTCATGAGGCTCACTGATGTCAGCACAGATCCTGGTTTGGATCTTCTGTCCCCCTCTCTCTCTGCCCCTCTCCCACTCATGCTCACTCTCTCTCACAAATAAACAAACATTAAAAAAATAAAACAAGTTGGTGGCTTCGTGTATTTGAGGTAATTGGCAATAAATTGGGAAACAGGTATCTTCAAAGACAAGCAGAATGGAAACAAGTATTTTTCATGGGAAAGCAAGTTTTGGAAGAAAGACAAGGAAAGCATCGATCGAAGCCAATTCATGCCAGGTTGCCAGGCCTCTATGCTTTGATACATTTTAGAGAATTGCCATTCCTTTATGTATTATGAGATGTGATAAACTGTTAAAAAAATAACAAACCAAAAAAATAAATACCCAAATAATATATTAGACAAAGTGATCTTCTATAGGATATGCATTATCAGTTATATGATATTGTAGGAGGTCAACTCATAATAAACAGCACCTATTAAAATACCCTTAGCTAAATGGGCCATATGTATGCTCATTTGGGTAAGTCTGTAAAGTGTGCAATACAGTCTAGTTATTACCTTATTTCATTGCAAATGAGGTGAATACTGACTGTCAAAATGAAGATTGACAAATTATTCTACTTACTAGTAATAATTTCTGAGCAAGAATATTATAGTTTGAGCCTTTTTTTTTTTTTTTTTTGTAGAACCAAATCTGGAATATCTAGAACTACCTCAGTGTCCTAAAAGCTCACTTTTATATAGAACTTTTATATTTCAGAGCCCTTTTATCTACTAATCTCTATCTACCTGATCTTCCTAGAAACCCTGCGGGGTAAGTGGGACAGATATTATTGGTGCATTACATAGATGAAGCTGTCAACAGACATGGTTAAGATTTTGTCAAAGTTTTTTAAGACTGATGTTGTCCAAATTGGCCCTAAAATCGGGTGCTTTATGATTCACTGCTTTGCCCCAGCTACCATTCCACCTCTGTGTAAAACTGAATCTTAAAAATATAAAAAAGTTGTAGATGTAGAAGTACTATTTATATCATGTAACTGTGTTTTTTTTTTTAAATGTGTTATTTATTTCTGAGAGAGAGAGACAGTGTGAGCATGGGAGGGTCACAGAGAGAGACACACACAGAATCTGAAGTAGGCTCCAGGCTCTGAGCTAGCTGTCAGCACAGAGCCCGATGCGGGGCTTGAACCCACAAACTGTGAGATCATGACCCGAGCCAAAGTCAGACACCTAACCAACTGAGCCACCCAGGTGCCCCATCATGTAACTGTTTTTTTTACTTGTGGATTGTTTCTTACAATACCTGTTGTTATCACAGATGAACCAAGCAAAACTATTTGGTGAATCTTGAATTCATATTAATCTTTACCTTATAAATATTTTCTGCATACTTAGTTACTTTCTGCATCTTCATTGTCATTTTCATTTCAGTATCACAGAACTCTATTAGGTTATAAAATAGAACAGACATTTTGCTTTTGAATTTTTTTAGTCATGTTGCAAATGTATCTCTTTCTCAAGATAAAATTTAATGCAATTTTTAAATATTTATTTAAAAAATTGTTAAATGTTTTATTTATTTCTGAGAGAGAGAGAGGCCACGTAAACAGGGGAGGGTCAAAGAGAGAGGGAGACACAGCATCTGAAACAGGCTCCAGGCTCTGAGCTGGCTGTCAGCACAGAGCCCAACGCAGGGCTAGAACCCATGAACCGTGAGATCATGACCTGAACCGAAGTTGGACACTTAACCGACAGAGCTACCCAGGCACCCCAGTCGTTTTTAAATATTTAAAGTATAATTTATTTATGGTTAAATTTTCCCTGAACTCTTTGTATTTATGTTTTAAGTTTATAAATATTTTTAGAAATGCTTTATCAGTATTTAGGAAAGGATACTCATGCATTCAGAGAATATGAAAATCTGGGAACTTACTGTCTTGGAATTTATTGATTTTGTATAGTTGGCACACAATGTTACATTAGTTTCAGGTGCACAATAGACTGATTCAGCAACTCAGTATATTATGCCATGCTCACTACTAGTATAGTACTGTCTGTCATCAAACAATGCTGTTACCATACCACTGACTACATTCTGTGTGCTTTATTTTTCATCCCCATGATTTATTCAGTTTATAACTGGAAGCCTCTGTCTCCCACTCCGCTTCACCCATTTTGCCCATCCCCCACCCCTCCTCCCCTCTGGCAACCATGAGTCTTTTCTCTGTATTTATAGGTTTGATTCTGCTTTCTGTTTGTTTATTCATTTGTTTTTTAGATTCCACATAGAAATGAAATCATATGGTGTTTGTCTTTCTCTGACCTATTTCACATAGTATAATATTGGTATTTCTTTCATATGAAAATAGAAGTAAAAGTAATGATAGGACTTTGCAAGGAAAGTTGTACCAGAAGGTGCTTTTTTGTGACCTGATTGCAAAATCACTCTTGTTAAAGTTTTGAGTGGGGCTACTTATATCAGTGATATCGGAGCAAGACAGCTGAATTGCTTCCAGATATGATAGCATATTGAAAAAAAATCCAGCATTTTCAGTTCATTAGAAATAATCAGTGACAACAAAAAGTCAGACCAAACCCTAAGAAGAAACCCACATTTTGATATTGGTTCTCATACATTAATATGATTTTTTAAATAATTATTTTTGAGAGAGAGAGAGAAAAATGAGGGGAGAGGGAAACAATGGATCCTACCCCCTGATGTGGGTCTCAAACTCACAAACTCAGAGATCATGACCTGAGTCCAAGTTGGAAGTCTGACGCTAACTTGGCCTACTGAATCATCCAGGCACCCCCATGGGTATGATTTTTTTAAATAGCGTTGTTTATTTTTACTATGTATTTTTTTAAAGTTTATTTATTTTGAGAGAGACAGAGAAAAAGAGAGAATCCCAAGCAGGCTCTGCACCATCAGCAGGGAGCCTCTGAGCTCATGACCTGAGCCAAGACCAAGTTGGATGCTTAATCAACTGAGCCACCCAAGTGCCCCTATTATGTATTTTTTTAAGGTTATACAAGGTTTTTTTTAGCATGAGGTGGGGCCAGAACTCACTACCTTGAGATCAAGAGTTGCATACTCTTCCTACTAAGACAGTCGTTTTAAAAATTCACTGAGGGGCACCTAGGTGGGTCAGTGGGTTAGGCATTTGGCTTTGGCTCAGGACATAATCTCACAGTTTGTGAGTTAAGAGCCTGCTTCACAATTCATGTCCCCCCTCCCTTTCTACCCCTCCCCTGGTCACACATTCTCTCTCTCTCAAAAATAAATTAAAATTTTAAAAAAATCACCTATATTCCTATTTTATAGTATTAAATGTCTTATTTATAGTGTCTAAAATATGCTATATCAATTAGAGTTATTCTGTGTACAATGTAAACTTTGATGCTTTAATTAGACCTAGGAGAATAGGAAGAAAATATCTTGACAATTACCACAGAAACTGATTTCAAGAAATTTGACTGACAGTCAAAAATTTAGCCTTAAATTCCACAGTATTTGAGGTTTTTAATTTTTGGTTTCTTAAGAATTCTAGGTAAAGACTTATCAAATACCATGACTCTGAGAAAACTTCCAATGTATCATTAAGTAGAAATATACCATGAAGGAATAGTGGGAGGAATTTACAAACTCTTTTTACAGGAATGGGTTATCTCTGATAATATAATATTTTATGTTATTTTATAAAATAGTCCTTTATAAAACAAAAGTACTTGGTACTTTAAATTTCTGTAGATTAGTATAGACTCTGCAAATAAAATCTGGCAGAAAAATGAAAATGTTATTTTTGGCTTTATTAGGTAAATGACATGTCTAAAATATGGGACATGGTCAAAGAAGAAAGTGATTTATACCTCTGAAAACTTGAAAGTCTTATCTGAATGTATCTTTGCCTTTGATATAGGTGCACCTTTGGAAAGCAACCTTATTTTTTGTTTTACATATACTCCAGTTAGCATATTAATTGTCCATTCACAATTAAGAGTGTCTCAGGCATAGTGGAAATAATTTAATTCTGCACCATAAATAGTAAGGATGCTGGATATTTAATCAACATAATTAATAAATAATCTGAACCTAATGGCTAAATGTTACACTGTATTTACCATCTGGAGATACTGATTCTTTGCAAACACACACAGAATACTTACAAAAAAAAAAGAGAGATTATATTATTAAACATTAAAGTAATTGCAGCTGTTTAAATGGATTAAAGTGACATAGACTATATCTTTTTAATTAGGTTGGAAATCTATTGGAAAACAAAGGCTGAAAAATACTTATTGGTTAGGAGAAACACACTTTTAATAATAACCTATGCTTTCCCTCCAAAAACAAAACAGTAAAATAAGAAAATGTTTAAAATAACTAATAATAAAAACGATGCTTAAAAATCTTGTACCATTTAGCTAAGTGAGTACTTAGAGGAAATTTATAGACTTAAATCCTTCTTATTAGAAACTAACTACCTAATAGTGCAAATTAATGGAATAGAACATAGTTGTAAGAGACAGTTGGAAAAGACATAAAATTTAAAACCCTGTCAAGAATGATCAAGGGAAGTCAAGAAAACAAATAGCAAATTAATTTAACCATATTTATTGAGAATTTATGTGTCAAGCAGTGTTGGAGACACCTAGTTACATCAGTAAATGAAATAGACAAAAATCCTTTTTGTCATATTCTTGATTTAAACAGAAAATGTTCTCCTTTCCCCCTTCCCCCATATTTGTTTATAAAGTGAATTACAGAGTTTATTAACACTATGAGAAAATACAGAGTGGGCACCTGGGTGCTTAGTCCCTTGAGACACTGACTCTTGATTTCAGCTCAGGTTGTGATCTAAACAGTCATGTGATCAAGCTCTGCATAGGGCTTCACACTGAGATGAGCATGGAGCCTGCCTGAGATTCTCTCTTTCTCTGCCCCTCCCCCACTTGTTCTCTCTCTGTCTCTCTCTCTCACCCAAAAAAAAAAAAAAATCAGAAAACAAAAAACTTAAAAGAAAATACAGAGTAAACTGAGGGAGAAGGTAAATGAAGGAAGTGCAAATTGCGATATTAAGGAGGTGATAAGAACAGGCCTGGATGAAAAATGTGTGAGTAAATCCTTGAGGCAGGCCTGGGACTTAGCCAAAACTTGTTATTTATTTATAGCCATCCTAATGTGTATAGAGTGGAATCTCATTATGGTTTTGATTTGCCTTTCCCTACTAATAATGTTAAGCATCTTTTCTTACACTTATTAGCCATTTTGTGTGTCTTTTTGGAGGAATGTCTGTTGAAATCCTTTCCCCGTGTCTTTAGTATATTGTCTTTTACTGTTGTAGGAATTTGTATATTCTAGGTATTAACCTGTTATCAAATAGATGATTTGCAACTTTTTTTCTCATTCTGTAGGTTGTCATTTTTATTTTACTTTTTATTTTTAATAGTCTGTTTTTGAAAGCAGCTTGAGGTTCACAGCAAATCAGAGCTACCATACACATACAGCCTTGCTCATTATTAGTGTCCCTACCAGACTGAAGATTTGTTATAATCCATGAACCCGCATCAATGTGTCATTATCCCTCACAGTTCATCGTTTTCTTCGGGTTCCCTCATGGTAAAAGGATGTTTGATAAATAATATAGCACACTCTTATACTGAATTACTAAATAACAGTTTTATTAAAGTCATTATAAATATTTTAAACACATTTTTCTTACTGAATAAAATCATCCTCTAAATACCATTTTTTAGAAATATAATATAAATATGCAATTTAACTGTTCAAAAATAAACTCATCTACTCAAATCTGGGTCCAAGGACAAACAAATGTTTTGTTAGAGTTCAGTACCCACCCCAGAATCATAAGCTGCATTGTAACAACGTTCTTCGGTGAGTCATAGGTGCATTAAATTTGAGAAGCCCTAATCTAAAAAATACACAATTTTGAAAAAGTTGTCTGATGAGAGGAGAGAGCTGTTATTTTCTTCTTTATTTCTTATTGACATATGCACATATTATGAGGCTTTTAATCATTGGCAATAATTAGTGTTTAAATTAAAATAATTTCTTGTATATCTTCTTGATGAATTTAATTGATACAGTTGTATTGAACTCAGGGTTTAGTGGGTATGTATGCATTTGATTACCAGATGTAGTTTCTTGGAGATACTAAGAAAAATTTTAAATGAGCATTTATTCATTCAGCAATATTTATGGAACATCTATTATGTGAACACCACTATTATGCAGTGAACGATGTAGACAAATTTTCTGCAGTCACAGAGCTTACATTGGTTTGGTGGTCACTCTGGTGGTGCAGAGGAACACAAACAAAATAAGTAAAGTGGCACAATGTATTTCCTAATGGTAAGTGCTCTTGCAAAATGTAAAATAAAAGTGGAAAAAATGTTTGGAATGGTGGCTGTAGCTTCAAATAGGGCAGTCAGAGAAGTTCTTATTGAGAAACTAAAATTGAATAAAGAGTGAACAAAGTGGATTAAGCCAAGTTATATCAGTATTTGTGACTGAATTTTTTTAAAACAGTCAAAAAATATTTTAAAAGTCAGCAATAATTAAAACCCAATCCTTTCTGTATTATCACCATGTGAATAGCAGTGTCCTTTGGTTTCTATAAATGTGTGACTGTAATTTCCCAACACATTAGTCATCCTTTAGGACTTTGTTTTGAGTTGACTTATTTATATCCTGACTTCCCTCTCTAATTTGTTATTGCAGAATTCTCATATTTTTGAGTAAACAGATGAATTTTGGGGAAGTAGAGGGTATGGCTTGATACTATGATATGTTTTATTATTCATTGTAAGATTATATATATTGTTTGTCTATCATATCCAGTTCAGTGCTCCATCTGAAACTTTTTAGCGATTGGAATTTGTGTTCAGTTGTGGCAAAAATGAAATTCAAAGTGTAGGGTTCCCCAGTGGGAGGGTGAGAGCGCAGTAAAGCACTACACTGAAAACCACTGACCTAGACAATTACTTCCATCTTTGTCAATAATCATATAAAGTCTAAACAATTATAATTAACACTTGCATATCTGACGTTCACTTTCCATTTGTTTACTTGGTAAACATTGGGTATCTCTGATATAAGTGGCCCTGGAGCATAAACAAGCAAGAACAAGATACAACCTAAATAATTGAGGCACTGCTTGTCTAGTAAAAGAGATAGGTACAAACATCCACATTATGAATGAGAGTTAGAATAAGTACAAATCACTTTTGGAAGAGATAAGGGGAGACAGTTCAGCTATATATCAAATAATAATCCCAGCACGACCTTTCAAAAGTAATACATCAGGGGCGCCTGGGTGGCTTAGTCTGTTAAGCCTCCGACTTTCGCGTAGGTCATGATCTCGCGGTTCGTGGGTTCGAGCCCCGCGTCGGGCTCTGTGCTGACTGCCAGCTCAGAGCCTGGAGCCTCTTTCAGTCTGTGACTCCCTCTCTCTCTGACCCTCCCCTGCTCACGCTGTCTCTCTCTCTCCTAGAAAAAAAAAAAAAACATTAAAAAAAAAGTAATACATCAACTTGAAAACAGCTAGTATGTTTTTAAAGACTTTATTAATTAAAGATAGTGAATAGCTTTTGTTTTCTTTGGGAGACTGTGAGAAGGCAGGCCAGGTATCATAATGTTAAAAAAAAAAAATCAAGCTTACTGTGAGGAAGGAGCTGTCTTAAGCCTCAGAACTTCATTACTGTAGACTGGAGCTGAGTGAATGGAACTCAGAAAGCTCTCATTGTCTTTCAATGATTATCATACAGGTCCTTGATCTGAGTCTCTCAGTGTTTTAAGTGACGTGTTAGGGTAGTGTTTTCTATATTTCGAAGTAAAGTAGTAATCAGGAAAGAAACAATTTCTGTTTTGAAGCATCATTCAGTCAATTTGTGCATTGCAAATTTTCAAAAGGTTGGTATTATCAATAAAATTTTCTAAAGTATCCCCTAAAACCCTTTTTGTATGGGAACAAATATATCCTGGACTGAGCATTTGTTTTGTGAAACAGTCTGGAAAATTTTTCTTAGAGAATTTATTATTATTACTTGATAGAATAAAGAAATACAAAGGAAGTTAAATTCCCAATAACATCATCCACTGAAAACTAGAAAATGATACATTTTTTTTAACTTTGAATTTTGAAGTAATGATAAATTCATAGGAAGTTACAAAGATACTAGAGAGAAATCTTGTGTACCCTTCATGCATTTCCCTCAATGCTACTCTAGTATGATATTAAAACTGAGAAACTGACATTGGTTTAATATGCCTGTATAAATTCTATGGAAATTTATTACATGTATAAATTCATATAATCATTACCACAATGAAGATATTCCATCTTGTTAGAAAAGAAGATACTCCATCTTCATAAAGATCTTCCTTGAGCGACTCCTTTATAAGTTATACTTACTCCTACCTTCTCCGGCCTTGGGAAACTTCTACTTTGTTACCATTTTTATGGTTTGTCATTTTGGGAAAGTTATGTAAATGGAACCATACAGTATATGACCTTTTAAGACTGTTTTCCACTCAGCCTAAACTGTGGTGATCAAAATTGTACGTGTAAGTTATTTTTTCTTTTAGTGGCACTGAGTCGTGTCCCATGGCATGGATGTACTATTTTTCAGAAAGGCTGTGTTATTTTACTTTACCACCAACAATGCATGAGAGATCAAGTTTCTAGCTTGTTTGTTTGTGAGCATTTGCTATTGTAACTATTTTATTTTTGCTGTTTTATTGGTCTAGAGTAATACCTAATCATGGTTTTAATTTGCATTTTTGTCATGGTGGGTGATGTTGAATGTATTCTTGTATGTTTCTTTGCCATCTGAAATATTTCTTCATGTCTTTTGCCTATTTTCTAACTCAACTTTTTAAAATTCTTGTTTTGAAAGTTTTGTAAATATAGATCTAAGTCCCTTCACAGATAAGTAAGTGGAAAATATTTCCCCCAGGCTTTAAAAGGTCTTTTCATATTCTTAATAGGAAAAGAGCAAATGTTTTAATTTTATTTTGGTATAATCCTATTTTTTGATCTTTGCTTTTAGGGACAGTGCTTTTGATAACATATCTGAAAGTACAAAGCCTGAAGTCTCAGATTTTTTTCTATTTTTTGTTCTAAAACTTGTGTAGTAGTATATTGTATACTTAAATTTATGGCTTATGTTTTAAATTTTTATTTAAGGTGTGAGGTTTAGGTCAAGATATTTTCCCCCTATGAGTATCTGATTCCTGTGTCATGAATGATAAGACATTCTCTCTTCATTTGACTGTTTTTGTACCCTGGCTAAGTATTGGCTGTACTTGTGTAAAACTATTTCTGGGTTCTTTATTTGGTTTTACTGATCCACACACCTATTCTCCCATCAATACCACAGTCTTGTTAACTAAAGCTGGCTACATAATAGATTTTGAAATTGGGTAGAGTGATTCTTTCTAAATTTCCTCTTCTTCAAAGTCATGTTGTCTAGTTCCTTTGTCTTTTCATTTAATTTTTAGAAAAATCTTGATCTTTATATAGTTTATAAATATAGAATTTATTTGTATAGAATATATAAATTGTATTTATATATAAAATTTTGTTTAGTGTCATAAGAATTTCATGAAGCACATACGTCAATTTGGGGATGGTTACATACTTCATATGTTGAGTCTTCCAATCCATAAGCTCAGTATGTATGTCTCCTCATTATTTAGATTTCTTTTTCTTTCTTTCATCAATGTTTTGTAGTTTTCAGCATAAAAGTCCTATACATATTGTTGAGGGGTAAGGATTTACTCTGCTGTTCAAGGTTCTTCTAGCTGGACCAAGAATCAAATTGACATGAGGCAGATTAACAGGAGAAAATCAAGTTTTGTTGCAAATGTACAGACAATCAACACAGAAATGGAAATTCTAAAAACAGTAAGGCAACATGATGCTTACGTGAGCTGAGGAGATGGATAGAGGTTTGAGGTTGCAAAGGGGAGAGGGAAAATTACCAGGAAAGTGGGAGAAGATATTTGGAAAGCAAAGGTTGCCCTATTATGTAGGTGAGTTTCCGAGGCAAGGGGGAATCTCTGTTAATAGCTCTCTTCATACTACAAGCAGGCAATTGAGGGGGAGGAAGTAAAGAATTTTCCTTAATCTTCTGGGTTTGCTTTAAACGCAAAATAATGTTCCTGCCAAAGTGGCCAATCTTGGGGTGACTTGTCCTTGGCCTCTTAGAATATTTTATAAAATATACACCTAAGTGTTTAGTTTTTTTAAGGTTTAGAAATGCTATTACATTTTTTTTTTTATTTTTGAGAGAGAGAGAGAGAGAGAGAGAGCGAGCGAGCACGTGCACATATAGGAGTGTGAGCCAGAGAGGGGGAAGGAGAAAAGAGACAGAGGATCTGAAGCAGGCTCAGTGGACTTAACCACCCAGGTGCCCCAATGTATTACGTTTTTAATTTTGGTGTCTGTGTTGGTATATAGAAATACAGCTAATTTTATATATTGAACTTATATCCTGCAACCTTGCTGACTCATTTATTAGTTTTCGGAGTTTTACAATATATTCTTTAGATTTCCTCTGTAGACATATCATCTGAAAATTGGGAGTGTTTTAAGTCTTCCTTTCTGGTCTTTGTCTTTGAATATTTGGTAGAAATTTCCAGTAATAAATTGGAGCCTAGAAATTTTTTTCAGGAATTTTTTAAATTATGAGTTCGGTTTCCTTTATAGTTATGAATTTGTGCAAATTATTTTGTATTGGGTAAGTCTGTGCTTTGCAAAGAATTGGTCCATTTCATCTCAGTTGTCTAATGTGCATTTAGAGTTGTTTATATCATTCTTGCATTGTCTTTTTGATACCTACAAGGTTGGATATATCCTGTTTCATTCCTACTCTATGCAATTTATATATTCTTTCTCTTTTCTTTGATAATCATTTTTTTAAAATTTGAAAATGCCAATTAATTTAAGAGCAAACATAGCTACTAACCCTTTTATAAATACAATGCAATTTGTCAAGATATGATTCAAAGTTCAAGTAGGTGAAATTATAAAAACAAGGAATCCTAGAGTTCAAGATGGTAAAAGAAGTTAGTCCAACCTCTTTGGAATAGGATCTAACACTAAGACTTCTGTGAAGGACTCATTTTTCGCTCAATTACAATTAGTCATAAATTGTTTATCTCCATCCTAGCACGGATCACATTCTATTAAAATCTGAGAGAATTCCACTAAGACATGTTTGTTGGTCAGTCAGCCCCAACATTTAAATTGCCACTGCTAGTGATAAATGAATCACCAACCAATAAAGGCATCATTTCTATAACTTCCTCAACCTCTAACAGACAAGGTAGGTGGGAAGGGAGAATCACCCAATCCCTGCTTAAATGCTTTCACAAGAAATAGTACACTGCCTCTTTTCATCTAAGGGAAACCATTGTTATAATAATGTTTTTCCTAACATTGAATCATTATTTCCATATTTGCACAGTAGGGGTTTTTGATGATAATCTTTCTTACTAATTGTAATTCTCCATGATAAAACTTTAAGAATTGGCAGCAGGTACCATTAATTCTGCACACTTTTTCGTATTCTTCTTTCTTATGTTTGTAGTCACACTGCCTGTATAAATATTCTTGCATTCTTTAATAATATATGCACGATTTTCGACCTCTACTCTCTAGTCTTCCCCTCAATGCATGGTGTCAGTTCTCAAAATTTCCCTGAAACTTGGAAATTAAGTGTTCAGAAAATACCAGAGTACTCTAATTAGGATTAGAGCATCACAATATTCAGTATCCCCCCCCTCTTTTTTTTTCCTACTGTAACGGATTCATATAGCCTAAGAATTTTAGGAGTGTAGTTTTTATTCTTTTAATTAGTCTTATGTTGATCATGACTAAGAGCAATGAGTAGAAAGTTGGATGAATAAACAATAAATAAGGAAGATTCCAAATAGTAAGAATTACAGATAGTAGTAAAGCCCCAAAGGAAAAGGAGATCATCTGGTGAGTTTGTGGGGTATAAATATTAGCATCTGGAGCATTTGGATTAAGAGGGGAGAATAGCTAGAAATGAGTTCAGAGAGACAAGGAGGGGAATCTAGTAGTCCATGTTTAGAAATTTATGCTTTAAAAAAATTGGGGGGGCGCCTGGGTGGCTTAGTCGGTTAAGCGTCCGACTTTCGCTTAGGTCATGATCTCGCGGTTCGTGGGTTCGAGCCCCGCGTCGGGCTCTGTGCTGACTGACAGCTCAGAGCCTGGAGCCAATTTCAGAGTCTGTATCTCCCTCTCTCTCTGACCCTCCCCTGCTCACGCTGTCTCTCTCTCTCTCCTAGAAATAAATAAAAAATATTAGAAAAAAAATGGTATAACGGAGAGTCATTTTAGGATTTGGGATAGGGAAATAACATAAAATTTAGTGTTTAGAAAAATCACTCTGACAGCAGTGTAGATGACCATAATTATGAAGGTGTGGGGATCAGTCAGGAAAATAATTCTGAAAAGAAGCAATAGGTAATATTGTCAAAAATGCAAACATCAGAAAAGTACTGAGAAATCTCTTAGATTTAATAATAAGTGGGTAATTGGCAATCACCAAGTGTCATTTTCAGAAAGTGATGGAAATACAGGTTTGTAAATTACTTTTAACAAGGCAGTGATTTTATTTATTTATTTTTAAAATATTTTATTTATTTTAGAGAGAGAGAGAGACAGCATGAACAGGGGAGTGTCAGAGAGAGAAGGAGACACAGAATCCAAAGACCGGCTCCAGGCTCTGAGCAGCTGTCAGCGCAGAGCCTGACATGGGGCTCGAAACCACAAACCATGAGATCATGACCTGAACTGAAGTTGGATGCCAACCTACTGAGCTACCCAGGCACCCCAAGGGAGTGCTTTTAAATCTATCCCTCACCTGCAGTCATTCTGGATGACACCTATCTCATCTATTTACATTTAAATTGAAAGGCGGGATTTGCCACTTTTTGATATTAAAATTCCATTATCGCAGTTTCTACCAATCATTGATCCTATCCAAACTAATATAATCAGTGTAAACAGACAGTCTAGTTACATGGTTATGTACCTTCCCCATATCTTCATTCTATCACAAATCAATTTTTTCCAGTTGTATTAAGAAATAATTGACCTACATCAATTTTATAAGTTTAGTGTGTACAGCATGATGGTTTTATTTACATATATTGTGAAATGATTACTACAACAGTTTCAGCTAATATCTGCATTCTTATTTTATTGAAATGTTTATTTTTGAATGAATAGGAGATAGTGAGTGAGTGGGGGAAGGGGCAGATAGGAAGACAGAGGATCTGAAGCAGACTGTGCTGACAGCTGAAAGCTCACTGTGGGGCTTGAACTCCCAAACTGTGAGATCATGACCTGAGCCCAAGTTGGATGCTTAACTACTGAGCCACCAGGTGTCTCTATCTTCTCATTTTAGATAAGATAAACAGAAAAGAGGAAAAACGGAAAAAAAATATATTTATGATGAAAACTTAATTCTCTTAAGAACTTTTCTGTATGCCATTCAGTGCTATTAGCTGTAGTCATCATGTTGTACATTTCATTATTATTACTTGTTTCTCTTATAACTGGAAGTTAACACATTTTGATCACCTTCCTTCAATTCTTTCTCCTTCCACCCTCTACTTACAGTAACCAAAAGTCTTATCTCTTTTTCTATGAATTTTTGTTTTGTTTACATCTGACGTAAAAGTGAGATCATATTAGATTTGTCTTTTTCTGTCTGATTTTCATCCTTCAGCATAATACCTTCAAATTCCATCATTGTTGTCACAAATGGTAGAATTTCCTGTTTTTAAAAATGTTTACTTGTTTATTTTTAGAGAGAGAGAGAGGAGAGAAGGAAAGAGAGAGACTGTGGGGGGGGTGGGGCATAGGGGTGGCAGAAAGAAAGAGAATCTCAAGCAGGCTCTGGACTGTCAGCACAAAACCCAACACTAGGCTCGGTCTCATGAACTTTGGGTCATGATCTGAGCCAAAATCAATAGTCAGATGCTTAACCACCTGAACCACCCATGGGTCCCTGGATTTCTTCATTTTTTTATGGCTACGTAATATTTCTGTGTGTGTGTGTGTGTGTGTGTGTGTGTGTGTGTGTGTGTGTTTGCATGCACACAGTTTTTTTATTCATTCGTCCATTGATGGGCACTTAATTATTACAATACTGTGAACACAGGGGAACAGTTATCTTTCTGAGTTGATGTTTTTGTTTCCTTTGGATATATTTCCAGAAGTGGAATGGCTGGGTCATATAGTTCTATTTTCAGTGTATGGAAAATCCTCTATACTGTTTTCCATAGTGTTTGTAACAGTTTTCAATCTCACCAACATTGCACAAGTTTCCTCTTTGCTCTGCATTCATGCCAGGATTTATTATTTCTTTTTTTGTTTATATTGGCCATCCTATAGGCATGAGAGGATATCTCATTATGGTATTTGCATTTCTCTAATGACTATTGATGTTGAGCATGTTTGCATGTACCTGATGGCCTTTTTATATCTTCTTAGGAAAAAAGTTCAGATCCTTGATCTATTTTTAAAGTGGGTTATTTGTTTTCTACTATTAAGTTGTAGGAGTTCTTTATGTACTATGGATATTAACCCTTTGTCAGATATATGGCTTGCAAATATTTTTTCCCATTCTGTAGGTTGTCTTTTAAATTTGTTGATGGTTTTGTTTGATGCAAAAGCTTTTATATTTGATGTAGTCCCACTATTTTTTAAATTTATTTTGTTTTTTGCACTTTTGGTGTCATATCCAAAAACTGATTACCAAGTCTCATGCCAAGCAGCTTTAGTTCTATGTTTTCTTTTAAGAATATCTTAGATTCAGATCTTACATTAAGTCCTTATTTCATTTTGAGTTAATTTTTGCGACTGGTGTAAAATATGGGTCAAATTTCATCCTTTTACATGTGAATAATCAATTGTCCCAATTGTCTCTTCATTTACTGAAGAGACTATTCTCTATTGTGTATTCTTGGCCCCCTTGTCAAAAACTAACCCTATGGGCTTGCGTTATTTTGGGGGGCTCAATTCTAGTCCATTGGTCTACTTGTCTGTTTTTATGCCAGTATCATACTGTTTTGGTGACTATAACTTTATGCTATAGCTAAAATCAGGAAGAATGATGCCTCCTGCTTTGTTCTTCTTTCTCATCATTTCTTTGGTTACTAGGGATCTTTTTGTGGCTCCATATACATTTAGGAGTGCTTTTTCTACTTCTGTGAAAAGAAGAAGAAAATTTCTGTGAAATTTCCATCAGAATTTTGATAGGGATTGAATTATGAATCTATAGATGGCTTTTTGTAGTATTGACATTCTAACAATATTTATTCTTACAGTCCATGAATATGGGGTACCTTTCCATTTATTTATGTCTTTTAAATAAATGTTTTTGTTTGGCTCATTTTTAATATTTTTCTGTTCTCTATTTTATTTGTTTCCATTCAAATATATTTTTTCCTTTCTTTTGCTAAATTTGGGCATAATATTTTTTCTAGTCCAATAAAGGTGTAGAATTAAGTTGTTTATTTAATATTTTCTTGCTTAATGTAGGTATTATGGACTTCACTCTGAGACTTGTTTTTTCTGCATCTCACAAGTACATTGTGTTTTCTTTATTGTTTGTCTTGAGAAACTGTTTTATTCCCCTTTTAATTTCCTTTATGAATTATTGTTTATTCAGGAGAGTGTTAATTTTCATGTGTTCATGAATTTTCTAGTTTTTCTCTTGTTCTTAATTTCCAGTTTCATACCACTCTGGTCAAAAAAGGTACTTCAGTCTTCTTGAATTCACTAAGATTTGTTTTGTGGTTTAGTCTAGAAAATATTTTATGTGCACTTGAAAAAAGTGTGTATTTTGCTGTTGTATGGAATGTGTTATATATGTTTGTTAGGTCCATTGGTATGTGGTATTATTCAAGTCCACTGATTCCTTATTGATTCTCTATCTAGATTATCTATTGATTGTTAAGAGCTGATATTGAAGTGCCTATGTATTATTGTATTAATGTTTATTTTTCCTTTTAGCTTTGTGTTTGTTTCTTATATTTAGGTGCTGCAACTTCAGACTCGTAAATATTTGCAGTTTATACCTTTCTGATGTATTCACCCCTTTATCATTGCATAATGATCTTTTCTTTTTGTGCCAGTTTTACTTTAAAATCTATTTTGCCTGATAAAAGTATACCTACCCTTGCTTTATATTTAAATTTGTTATTATTATTATCAGTTATCATTTACTTGAAGCATCATTTTCCAGCACTTTAATCTCAGTCTATGTGCCTTTAAGGCTGAAATGAGTCTTTTAGGCAGGATATTGTTGGACTTTTTTTTTTTTTTTTTTTTTTTTTTATCTATCTAGCCTTTCTAAATCTTTAAATTGGAGAATGTAGTCCACTTACATTACTCTAGGTAAGTATTTACTGTTGATATTTTGTAGATCCACTGTTCTTTCTTATCTTGTCTCTTTTGTGTTTTGATGTCTTTTGATATTAGCGTGCTTTGACATCTTTTGTGTTCTTTTGTGTTTTTACCACAGAATTTCCTTTGTGTTTACAATGAGGCTTACATAAAATTTCTTAAACTTTAGCACCTTATTTTAAACTAACACAACTTAACTTTTTATCATTAGTAAATTTTATACTTTTCCTTCCCTCCTTTACATTTTTAAAAATATGTTTGTTTATTTTCGAGAGGGATAGAAAGACCGAGCAGGGGAGGGACAGAGAGAGAGAGAGAAAGAGGGAATCCATTGCAGAGCCCAACACAGGGCTCAACCCAAAACCTATATTATGACTTGAGCCGAAATCAAGAGTTGGAATATCAGCCAGCTGAGCCACACAGGTACCCCTCTCCCCCTTACATTTTTAAATTTATGTAATATACATGTTTTTAAAATACTATGTAAGAAATAAGAGATTATGGTAGTTACGGTAATTTCATTATATTTTTAAAACTTTAAACTAGAATTGTATGGGGCGCCTGGGTAGCTCAGTTGGTGAAGTGTACGACTTTGGCTCAGGTCATGATCTCACGGTTCGTGGGTTTGAGCTCTGAATCGGGCTCTGTGCTGAGAGCTAGCTCAGAGCCTGGAGTCAGGTTAAGATTCTGTATCTCCCTCTTTCTCTGACTCTCCCCTGTTCATGCTGTCTCTCTCTCTCTGAAATAAATAAAACATAAAACAATTTTTAAACTAGAATTGTAAATGAATTATGCATCACTATTAGCATGTTGCCTCATCTAACTATAATTACATAGTTACCATTACCAGAGAGATTTACCTTTTATGTTTTATGGTTTTGTTATTAATTAGCATTCTTTCACTTTCACTCAACTCCCTTTAACATTTCTTGTAAAGCAAGTCTGGTGATAATATACTCCATCATCTTTTGTTTGTTTGAGAAAATCTTTATTCCTCCTTCATTTCTGGAGGACAGCTTTGCTGGGTATAGAATTCTTGGTTGACATTTATTTATTTATTTATTTTTTTCAAAATGTTACCTATGTTATCCCATTCTCTCCTGGCCTGAATAGTTTATGTTGAGAAATACACTAAAGTCTTGTATAGGTTCCCTTATTTATAGCTTTTCTTTATTCTCTTATTGCTCTTAAAATTTTTTCTTTGTGTTTGAATTCCAACAATTATAATTAAACTGCATCTCAGCCTTGCCTTATTAAGGTCCAATGTATTCGTAGTCCTTTGGATGTTATGAATCTGGATGATCATTTCTCTCCCAGGCTGGGCAGGTTTTCAGCCATTATCACTTTAAGTATACTTTCTGTTTTTTTTCTTTATCGCCTTTTTCTTTAATTCCCATAATGTACATATTTTTTTCTTTTCATTGTGTTCCATGTCCCATAGACTTCATTCACTCTTTTTCATTTTTTTCTTCTTGCTCTTTTGACTGAATAATTTCTACTGTCTTAATCTTCAGGTAGCTGATTCTTTCTTCTGCATGGTTGAATATATTTGAAACTGGTTGCTTTTTCTAACCATAAAAAAGAGAAAGTGAAATTATATAGTTACAGCTTTTGAACTTTACCAGTCAATACAAAGCTAATTGATTTTATTTTTTTTAAAGAAATGCCCTTTTTCTTAAAGTTTATTTATTTATCTTGAGGGGGAGGGGAGAGAAAGGGAAAGAGTATCCCAAGCAGACTCTGCACCATTAGTGCAGAGCCTGATGCAGGGCTTGAACTCACAAACTGTGAAATCATGGCCTGAGCCAAAATCAAGAGTCAGGCGCTTAACTGACTGAGCCACTCAGGAACCCCTAATTAGTTTTATTTTAACTAAAATAAAGAGGTCCATATAAAGCAAGTTGGTTTTGTTTTAAGTAACATAAAGTAATACCAAACTTTTTAAGAGAGTTTTCTCCTTAAATTTTGAACAAAAGAAGACCTATTTACACGTTCTTCGTCCCCCCAAAATCATTTTCCAGAAGTAAGAGACAACATTATATAAAAAGAAAGCAAGAAGCTCCATTTTGGCTCATGTAGGACTATCATGGACTGACATTCCCTGCTGAAGTACAGGGTTAGGGCACACACATAGCCAAGAAGATTCTAGGAGTTGGGGCTAGTTGACAGGTATAAGTTTATTGTTTTGAGTTGTTTCTATTATGATTGCTTTGAGTTCTGTTACTTGAAGAGTCATAGTACAAGGAAGAAAGAGTTGCACCTCAGTATAAAAGGTTAAATTAATTATAATCTGCTATGTACTAGAAATTGGAATATGACTAATATGTGACCTCCAGATACACCTGTTACACAAAGTACCAAATAATATTGAATGAGCCAAAGGAAACCTTTGTACCATATTGACAATAACCAGCTCTGTAATATTACTTAAATATTGACTAGTGAACAGCAATAAAAAATAGGAACATCATTGGAAGGATCTAGTTCTTCTGAAATGTTACGTTATTATAGATTGTATAAAATATTACTAGAATGCCATAAGAGAGAAAAGGGGAGAAAAGATTAAGGTGAAATTGGATAAAATGCGATCTATAAAATAGGATAATTTAAAGTTTCTTTATTGTTTATTTTTATTAAAAAAATTTTTATTCATTTTTGAGAGACAGAGAGAGACAGAGTGAGTTGGTCAGGGGCAGAGAGAGAGAGACACACAGTCTGAAGTTGGCTCCAGGCTCTGAGCTGTCAGCACAGAGCCTGATGTGGGGCTCAAACTCATGAACAGCAAGATCATGACCTGAGCCAAAGTTGGACACTTAACTGACTGAGCCACCCAGGCACCCTATCTTTTTTATCTTATTATCTATAAGATAATCTATAACTTCTTAAAGTCTGTAAGAACTTAATAGGATAAAAAATAACAAGAATTCTAAGAAAAAAAACTACAATCCTAAATGAAATTTTAAGCAGGAATGGCTTCAGAGAAGTGTGGATTATTGCCAAGGAGACTAAATTTGAAAGTTCTAGGACAGAGAAGAAATCAAAGAGATGAAGGACTGAGAGGAAATAATCAATATGACAGAGGATGAAAATTAATTCTGTATATAATTAATAATGACAGGACAGTAGGGCATATGTAAAACAACTAATAGTTAAGATATGTAGGATAGATGGCTTTCATAAAATTAAAAGTATTTAAGCTACTTAAATTGAGTTGCATTAAGAACTAATCAGTAAATTTTATCAAAGGAGTATTGTTAGTGACATTTTAAGTAAGTGTTGATATTGATGTAAGCAAATAAAAATATGGACAAAGATTTTTAATGTAGTGAAAGGTTAATCAATTCAGAATTAATTTCTGACTCAAAATTACTTAGTGTTAAAATATGAAGTCTAAAATTAAGATGTAATTTTGAAGATTTCTAGCTCAAATAATATAACTAATTACATAAAACTAAACTGTTTGCAGTATAACAAGAAAAATATGAATATCCAATTCTTAAACCATATTTCAATATATCTTTGTTTTTTTCTGGTTAGATAAACAAAAGCGTGTACATTAACTAGCTAGTTCATTCACTTGTCCCTTGAATAACACAAGAGTTATGGTTGCTGGCCCCTCCCCCCATACACATGCATATAATTTTTACTTCCCTCAAATTTAACTAATAGTCTGCTATTGGCTGGAAGCCAAACCAATAGCATACACAGTATTAATACATATTTTATGTATGTTAAAGTTAAGTAGAGAAAAGGGGCGCCTGGGTGGCTCAGTCGGTTAAGCATCTGACTTCAGCTCAGGTCATGATCTCACAGTTTGTGGGTTCGAGCCCCACATCAGGCTCTGTGCTGATGGCTCAGAGCCTGTTTCAGATTCTGTGTCTCCCTCTCTCTCTGCCCCTTCCCCGCTCATTCTCTATCTCTCAAAACTGAATAAATGCTAAAAAAAATAAAAAAAAAATAGAGAAAAGACAATGTTATGTAGAAAATCATAAGAAAAAGAAAATATATTTATAGTACTGTACTATGTTTATAGAGAAAACAATGTATAAGTGGACATAGTTCACGTTGGCATGTGTGAGTTTGCATAGTTCAAACTTGTGTTGTCCAAGGACCAACTGTAAAGGCATAGAGTATTTGAAAAGTATGATAAATAGCATTAAATTAATACCTATATCTGGAACTTTGAACCTTAAAAGTGAAAGCATTTCTTATAACTGTATTCATTACATTTACAAATGTGTCATGATTTAGCAAATAATTTAATACATTTACTATATAGGTTATAAACATTACATCATTTAGTCAAAATATGGTAAAACCATACATTAATTTAAAAGTTTAAGCTAACATGCCAGGGCAACTAGATACATAATTTTTTTACTCTTTTAAATAATTTCTGAATAAAAGAGAAAAAAATGTACTTAATATGCTACAATCAAAAAAGTATATGTAAAATATGATTAAAAATAAATATGAATAGTTTAAATATCATGACATAAAGGATGCAAGCATACTTGCATACTTTTACCAAGAGAGGTTCGTATCTCTGTATCTCTGTCTATCTGAGTGTGTGTCTGTATCTAGATAGATATAAGAGGAAGAGGAGGATTTATTTCTATATTTATCTAACAAATGTGTGTATATTATGAATACTTAGTATTGAAACAAATTAATAAGCAAATCAGAAAACATAAAACATTAGAATGGAGAATAATTTTAGGAAGGACCTGTGCTTCCATCTGTCAGATAAAAGCTGTTACTGCTCTTGTTCCATTTTCAAAAACAACTATAGAATGGGACATAATATGTGAGACAAATATTTTCAGACATTTCACAGTTTGTAGCTTAGGGCTGTGATACTTGAGAGATGGGAATATAAAAGGTGAGCTCCATGGTTGCCCCAGAATTGTCACAGATTTCTGCATGAGCAAAGTTTTTGTATCACAGAGTAGAGGTAGAGTTAAAAAAAAATTAGTAATAGTGTCACTAAGTTGAGAGAGAAATAGAATTTTTGGATGCTCTAGTGGTTGACTATCTGAGCAAAGGAAACTGGTCCCTGTGTTGCCCTAGGATATTTTGTGGTGATGTACTACAGGTCCGTGGCTGACAGTTAGACTGTCTGTGCACACGGTACCACCTTCTAGGAGAGATGTTATGCTGCAGGCTCAGGACAAAATGTTTATAACAAAAGCAAGCAATTTGGGGGATATTAAAGTTCTAGTTCAACCAGTATCGAAAGGGCCCACAAAAGGGTCCCAAGTTATGAATACAGAGCATAATGTAGGATTAAGTGGAAAATTTAATATACCTAACCAAAAAAATAAGTCTGATCAGATGAAAAGGAGTCAAGAATTAACTGTTTGTAAAAAATATAACACATTTTTAGGGAACATGACATAATTCAAATTTGCTATAATGTATCATCTACAATCCCAGCATATAAGTAAAAAGGAAAAAATACACATATCAAGAAACAGGAAAATTAACATACATTTGAGAGAAGAGAAATAGTCAATAAAAATTGAACCTAAGGTAATGGAAAACTTAGATTTAGTAAACAAGGGATTTAAAGCAGGTATTGCAAATGTGTTTGAAGATTTAAATAAGAATACAGTCATTGGAACAAACAGATAGGACCTCAGCATAGAAATGAAAATGAAGAATGAGGAGAAGAAAAAGAAGATGGGGGAAAAAGAAGAGAAGGAGGTAAAGGAAAAAGGAAGAATAATATAACAAAGAACCAAAGGGAACTTCTGGATTAAAAAGTGCAATATCTAAAATAAAATTTACTGGATGGACTTAAAGGCATACAGAGACAACAGAAGAAAGATCATTGAACTTGAAGACAGATCTACTAATTAGAAGTTACCTAATTAAGAAGAGAGGAAAAAAAAAAGAAAATATACTGACCAATGCCTTAGTGCTCCATAGAATTCCATCAAATATTCTTATGTACATGTAAATGAAGCAGCACAAGTATATGGGGAAAAATGAGGCGGCAAAATAGGCAGCTTGGATTTTTCTCTCTCTCTCTGCCTCTCCCCTCCCCACTCTCCCAGAAATTTGTTCTGAGAATAAATAAAATAAATAAATGTTAAAATAAATAAATAGATTAAAATGTTCTGTTAAAAATAGTGAATATAATATATACAGAGTATCTAAATTGATACAGGAGTTTTGAAAAATTAAAAATAGTAAAAGAAACTTGTATTATGATAAAGTAGTCAGTTATCAAGGTATAAGTCAGAAATGTGCATGTATAATGGAACCTTAAAATGCATGAAATAAAGTATGGTAGAATTAAAATAAAAATAGAAATATTAATAATTATAGCCATATCACAGTCCTAATTACCTTCTTTCTTATAACTAGGTAAAATATTCAGTGTGTCAACAAGAATACCACAGATATAATCTTGGGTCCTTCTCAGTACCTCATATCAGGAGGCAGGATATTAATACGTCCTAATATTTTTGATGTTTACATTGAACACCTGCTACTAGAATTTTCAGGACAGTTGAATAAAAGGGGTGCATTTGGACTACTTTACCCTGTTTCCAGTCTGAGGTTGAAATTATTCAATATTTCTCTTGAAATATGACACTACCTACAAGTTTTTCACGGGTCACTTTTTTTCACTTTGAGAGAGCTCCCTTCTATTGCTCATTTACATCAAGTTTTATCATAAGGAAGTGTTGAATTTTATCAGTGCCTTTCCTGCATCCAGATGAAGGCATAATATGATTTTTCCCTTTGGTGTTAAAGTGGTGAATTACATTATTTGCTTTTTGAGCATTAAGTCAAGTACATTTCTTGATAAAATGTATTGTTAAAAAGTTGACACCTATATTCATGGGGGATATTGGTCCCTAGATTTCAGTCCTAGCAGCTGATTGTCTGACTTTGGCATTGGCCTTATACTGGCTTCATAAAGAGAGAAGAGTTCTCTTTTCCTGATGTCCTGAGAGTTTGTGTTAGTTGGTACCATTTCACCCTTATGATAGATTTTACCCACCAATCCAACTGAAATTAAAGTTGGGTTTGGGGGAGAAGTGTTATTTTGAATTCAATTTTGGTAATAGAGTGTCATTTAGTTTTGTTTCACTTTTAAGGTGTTGTTTTACAGGTATTTTCTGATTTCTTTCAAGTTGTTAATTTTTTAGTATAAATTTATTCATCACAGTTAATTTCTTTCTATTCTTCAAAAATCAGGGTTTCTGGTGCTGTGCTACCCTTACAACTTTTCTATAAGTGTGAATTTATTTAAAAATAAAAATTTGTAAGAAATGAGGTAACATTAAGAAACTCAGAAAAAGAGAAAAAAAAAACCTCAGGAGAAAGAAGTAAGAGTTTGGGAAACAAAAACAATTCAAATCATAAGTACACAAGTATGTTATTTCTTAAAGTAGACAAAAGATAAAACACCAAATTTTAGTTCTAAAAAAGGAGGGAAAACATTTAAATAAATGTAGCCTTGTTAAAGGGGAATTTGGGACCATATAGAGACCAATAACTCTGTGTAAGTTTGAAAATGTCAGTGAAATAGTTAATTTTCTATGAGAAAATGACCAAAATTAACTAATGAAGCAGAAAACCTGAATAGATCATTAAATATCAAATAAAGTTATCAACAAATGTCCTTGGATTTTGTCTCTCAAGATAGACACTACTGAGTTCTATCACATTTTAATGAACTGATAATGGCCAAAGAAGCTATTCTAACCATATAAAATGACTAAATTTATTTTATGAAGCTAATATATCACTGATAATGCAGCCTCCAAAAATTAGAAAAGTAAGAAAACTATAGTTCAAACTGCCTGTGAATATAAATGTAGAAGAACTTAAAATGCTAGCAAATCAAAATTGGCATTAGAATCCTTATATCATACTCTTTGAGGTGAGGATCTTACCCCATGTAAAGGAAGTAACACACTATTCGTGTAACCAGACAAAACACTAAAAATACCATAACTGATAGATGCTGCGAATATTTATTTAAATTTAACACCATTTCTGTAATATGAAGTTGATTAAAGTTTAACATCTTACAGATGATTGAACGGATTGAACGTGAAGGAAGCAATGAAAGTATTTTCATTGAAACCAAGGTTATATCAAGAGTATTTACTATTGATATTATTATTTAATATTCTTGTTCTGGTTCTAGTCAGTATGTAAGGCATAAAATAAAACATAGAAACACTAAATTGTAATTATTTTCTAAAGATACGATCATATATCTCTAAAGCTCAAGAAAGTAACATGAAAAAAAGTCTAAACATTCCAGCCCTATATAGTGCCTCCGCAAAATTAATGTCCACCAAGAACCTGTGAATGTGACCTTAGTTGGAAGCAGGGTCTTTGCAGATGTACTGAGTTAAAATGAGTTCACATTAGATTAAAATAAGCCTTAACCCAGTGACTAGCATTCTTTTAGGAGGAAGGAAATTTGGACATCGACACCAGAGGAAAGATGGTGTGGGAACACACAAGGAAGAATGCCATGTGATGGGAGGGATGCATGTACAAGGTCAGCCAAGGGATGCTCTGGTAAGCAGGAGAAATACAAACAGACAAGGAAAGGCCATCAGGGAGATTGTGGTACTGTAGACATACTGATTTCAGACTTCTAGCTTCAGCAAGTTTGAGGGAATAAATCTCACTTGTTTAAAGGTGTCCTCTTTGTTGTACTATATTATGGGAGTACTAAGAAACTAATGTGATCCCCAAAGTCATACGGCCAAGAAAATGCCCTATTTAGAACTGGAAACTAATTTCTCAAATTATGCTTTTTTTCTTTTAATAATATTTGTAAAACTTGTCCTGGGCATCACCAATATAGTAATCTACACTATATTCTTGGTTGTATTAAACAAATAAGTAAAAAAAAAAAATACATAGCTTCCTTAGATAAGTTGAAAATATTTTTGTTATATAAAAAAATAATTTCCATATGGTGGGAATTCTTAGTGTGTTAATAATACACTAGTGTGTTTTTAAATCTCCCAAAGACGGATATAATTTATAGGGTACATCATACTCATTTGACCACAGCACCTTCTTCCTTTGGATGGCAAATTGGCTTCCACAAGGCATTCGTATTTAAATGTTTATTTATTTATTTATTTATTTTGAGAAAGAAAGAGAGAAAGGGGAGGAGCAGAGAGAGAGAGCAAGACAGAAAACGTGAATCTGTGGGGCTCAAACTCACAAACTGAACCATGGGATCATGACCTGAGCAGAAGTGAGATGCTTAAGAGACTGAGCCACCCAGGTGCCCCAGGACATTCATATTTAGATGAACAGAATTTAAAGACTTGATAAACTATGCCATGCTATCTCGAGAAAAATCAAGCCAAAATGGATGACAGCCATCTTCTCATAACTGCCTACCTGTAGGCAAAGAGATCTCTTCAAGATTTCCCTCATAGATACATACATTATCTTATCCTGTAGTTTGTAGATTTGTGTGTGTGTGTGTGTGTGTGTGTGTGTGTGTGTGTGTGTGCGCACGCGCGCATGCGCGCCTTCACCCTGGAGTGCTGCATACCACAGCATAAAGGGGAGTAGTGGTACAGGGTTCCATCATGTCATTATTCAGCTCCTAGTTCTGCTGCTTACAGTGTGATACTTTGCTTAGTATCATACTCTGAACTTAAGCTTTCTCATCAACCCAAAATAAGAATAATGACTATTATATTGAAATGTTGTGGGGCTTAAATAGCACGCATAAGAAGAATGCTTAGAACTGGAGACACATGGTCAATGCACAGTAGACCCCCTTCCAGTCAGGGTTTTTATCTTCCTAAATGATGTTTATTTATAGCATATGCTCAATAAATTTATATTAAATGAATAATTGAATAGAATGGCGAGATCTTAATTTTAGGAATTCAATGGTTGGGTCTTAAAAGGAATTAGGTTATGGTCTTTCAAAATTACGAGGTTTTTTTTTTTTTTTTTTTTTTTTTTTTTTAAACCAGGATTTCATGCCCCCGAAGATAGTGATCGATGGAAAGATTATAGCATTTAGAAAGGTAGAAACTGGTTTGATTGATGATACAGCTACAGACAAAGGTGATCATTTTCTCCCTGATAGCACACCTGTCTGGCACTGGCATTAATTGCTCCATGAAATGACAGGAATGAGCATCTGGACAGAAGACTATTTGCTGATTTCCTCACCTGGCATCCATGGCAAATTGTGGAATATGAAATTATAAGTTGTTCCCTCTCACCACAGTGATGTGAAGTCCAAATGGCTTAGGCCAGCTTTTTGTATTTTCTCCACTGATATGTTAGAATTCAACTTTCCAAGGAAACATATCTTTAAAACTACACTAAATTTCAAAAGAAACAGAATTTAAATCATAGAGATTCACATAGCAGCATTTGTATGATTTTTAAAAACAGAATAAGTCTGCTTTTTGGAAGCATGAATCATTTTTTATACAAGTGGCCTTTCTAGATGATGGTCTATATGGCAATCTAGTCTTCATGCACTGCTTAATTTTCCAATACAAAGTCAACTGAATTAGTTACTTTATTTCATAATTCTTAAGTAATGTAGCTGTCCAGATTCTAAACATGATGCTGAATGTTTTTACCTCCCAGACCTCTAAAAGATATATAGGAGAACTTTAGTATTCTGAACTCTCAGACTATAAGTGTACAATCTATTCTTAGAGTAAATTACTGAAATAAATTTCAGATGTAATTTTATTTTATTTCATTTTTTAAAGTTTATTTATTTTTGAGAGGGATGGAGACAGTGGAAGTGGGTGAGGGGCAGAGAGAGAGAAGAGACAGAAAATCCCAAGCACAGTCTGTACCATCAACTCAGATCCCAACATGAGGCCTGAAGCCATGAAACTGTGACATCATGACGTGAGTTGCTCAACTGACTCAACTGACTGAGCCACCCAGGTGCCCCTCAAATGTAATTTTAAAGTTGAATCAGCAATTGTATTGTAAATGCCATCTTGTTAATTTGGTGATAAAATTATGGCAGAAAATTCTCTGTCCTTGAAAATATTAGAAATCAGTGTTAGCTTGGCTGTTAAACCATTTTAAAAGCATATTAGTCTTGATGCCATCTTAAGTTTATTAATTTTTAATTATTTCAAAAACTGAGAATGATTAGGCCAGTCATCGTTGTTGCACAAGTGATTGGTTTTTTTTTTTGTTTGTTTTTTCTTAAAGTTGTGATAAAGATAAATTTTTTTAAGAAAAAATTGTTATTATTTTGAGAGAGAGAGACAGAGTGCAAGTGGGAGAGAGGCAGAGAGAGGGAGACACAGAATCTGAAGCAGGCTCCAGGCTCAGAATGTGACATGAGGCTCAAACTCATGAACTGTGAGATCATGACCTGAGTTGAAGTCGGATGCTCAATTGACTGATCCACCCAGGTGCCCCAAGTTATCTTTCATCTTAGTGGTCTTTACACTCCAAAATGGTATTGAGATAATGATAAAGCCCATTTGTTTTAAAATTTTCCACCTTATTATCTAGAAAGAATATAGAAGTTATTTTGTGTATTTAATTTTTTCTGACTTAGGCTAACTATAAGAATTAAGCCATAAAGAAAAATATGTCTTTGATGCCTATTATACTTTGGAAATTCTTAAAGAGTTTTATGTAATAGAATAGTGTAGGGGGTGCCTGGGTGGCTCAGTCAGCTAAGCATCTGACTCTTGATTTTGGTTTTCGTTATGATCTCAGAGCCCGTGAGATCAAGCTCAGGGTCTGGTTTTGTGCTGGCAGCGTGGAAGCTGCTTGGGACTCTCTACTTCTCTCTCTCTGCCCCTCCCTTGCTTGTGTGAACAAACTCTCTATATAAATAAACATTAAAAAAAAAAAGAAATTAGTGTAGAATCTTTGTCTCAGAATTGTTGTGGCTTCAGTTGGGATGTGCACCTGCCTGCCTTTGGCTAGGTCCCTGAGAGCTTTCTTGCCAGAATCATTCCTACTCTCATTTACATTAAGTTTCCTGAGATTTTTTTGAGTACTTGTTCAAATAAGCTTTCTTTTTTTTAAATTTTATTTTTTTAATGCTTATTTATTTTTGAGAGACAGAGAAAGAATGTGAGCAGAGGAGGGGTAAAGAGAGAGAGGAAGACATAGAATCTGAAGCAGGCTCCAAGCTCTGAGCTGTCAGCGCAGAGCCCAAGGTGGGGATCAAACCCACGAACCATGAGATCATGACCTGAGCTGAAGTTGGAGGCTTAACCAACTGAACCACCCAGGTGCCCCAAATAAGCTTTCTTAAAGAGCTAAATCTTTATATAAATACTTATTGATGTGTGGCAAGTTAGGTTCCTCTTAAGTATTTTTAGTTTTTGGATACCATCTCACCTATAATGATGATTTTCGAGATTTTCATTTTTAGTTCAATGTTCAGAAAGAAATTAATACTGTTATCAAAGAATTCTAAATAGAACATTTTATACATATGATTAAATGAATCACGCCTGGGTTGTATGCTGCATCATGCATATGTATTTAAACATAAACCACATGAAAAGTATCCTAATTATAATTTCATAAGATATGAGCTCTTAGTAACAGAATGCTCAGTTTTAGAACATCTTCACTTACATTATTAGCTTTATAATTTACCAGCAAAATTATGGGAAGATGTTTATGTAATTCCTACTGCCCAGTTTGGTACCTTATGAGCTTGGAACACACAACTCTATTCTCAGAAGGCACAGTCTGAACAGACCAAAAGATCAACAACTCTTATTGAATCCATAAAAGAGGGGAGAACACAGAGCAAATTGCTATTTCAAGATCGGAGGGAGGCAAGTGAACATAGGGAGTCACTTATTACCAGAGCTGAGACTCAGAAGAATCCACTAAAGGAACCGGCACCTGGGTTGGAGAAGCTGAATTGATGTTGATGAAGTGCTGGAGTTGCCATGTGGACAAGCCTGAGTGAAAACCTTCAGGAAACCCCCGATAGGGATACCCTATAATATCCTGAGATTTATATTTATATATTTATAATATTATGTATAAATATAATGTGGTGAGAGGAGTTTGACCAGGTACCCAGTAAATATAAGGGGAAAATCCACTCCTGCTTCCAACAGGAGGAGAGGAGAAATCCATTTTGAAATATCACAGAGAGGAGTGCCTGGGTGGCTCAGTCAGTTGAGAGTCTGACTCTTGATTTCAGTTCAGGTCATGATCTCATGGTTTGCGGGATTGAGCCCCATGTCAGGCTCTGCACTGAGCTTGGCACTTGCTTATTATTCTCTACCTCTCTCTGCTCCTCTCCCCTGCTCATGTGCACTCTCTCTTTCCCTCTGAAATAAAAACTAAAATACAACAGAAGCTCTGTTTTTCCTAACAAGGTCTTGGCTCAGATAAAGTCTAAACTCCCAGAGTATTATCTGAGCCTAAAAGACCTTGTGGAAGGGAAATCCCCAGTGCTAACCTTTTCTGGTTACACTCTTCCATGTAAGGAGAGAGAAAAACAAAAAACAAAAAACAAACAAACCTGGAAACCTGGAAATTTGTGAAATTCACAGTCCAGAGGTACATGTTCACTAAAAGACTGAGACTTAATAACAGAACCATAGATAGAATCCTTTCTCTTTCCCCACATTAAAGACCTATTTAAAGCAGTTTGTTTTACCCAATATGTCATGTTCAACTAGTAAGAAAATATCTCCAGCCATACTGAAAGGCAAAAAAACAAAACAAAACCCCATAAGTTGAAGAGACAGAAGAAGCATCAGAAAGAGACGTGTCAGAGATGTTGAAATTTCAGACTTGCAATTTAAAAGTATATACTAAGTCCCCTAGTGGATAAAAGAACATGCAAGAAAAGATGGGCAGTGTAAATAGAGAGATGGAGATCTTAGGAAAGAATCACAAAGAAATCCTAGCAATAAAAAACACTGACATCATACACAAAAATAAATTCAAAATGTATGAACGACCTAACTTTGAGACAGGAAATCATCAAAATCCTCCAGGAATAAACAGGCATCAATCAATCTCTTTGACTATGGCCACAGCAACTTCTTACTTGACAGGTCTCTGAGGGCAAGGGAAATAAAAACAACAATGAACTATTGGGACCTCATCAAAGGTAAGCTTTTTTATCAAGGTAAAAAGCTTCTGCACAGCAAAGGAAACAGTCAAACTAAAAGGCAACCGAAGGATTGGGAGAAGATATTTGCAATAACGTATCAGATAAAGGGTTAGTATCCAAAATCTATAAAGAACTTACCAACTCAACACCTGAAAAACAATCCTGATGAGGTCCCAATAGTTTATTATTGCTCTTGTTTCCCTTGCTTTTGGGGATGTGTCAAGTAAGAAGTTGCTGCGGTGGAGGTCAAGGAGGACCATGGGGGAGAAGAAGGGGGGAAATGGTGGGGGAAAGGGAGAGAGGCAAACCATGAGAGACTCTTGAATGCTGAGGACAAACTGAGGACTGATGGGGGTGGGGGGGAGGGGAGAGATGGGCATGGAGGAGGGCACTTGTGGGGATGAGCTCTGGGTGTTATATGGAAACCAACTTGACAATAAACTATTTGTAAAAACAAAAACAAAAGAAACCCCCCAAATAATCCAGTAAAGAAATGGGTAGAAGACATGAATAGACCCTTTTCCTAAGAAGACATCCAGATGGCCAACAGACACACGAAAAGATGCTCCACATCACTCATCATCAGGGAAATACAAATCAAAACCACAATGAGATACCACATCACACCTGTCAGAGTGGCTAAAGTTAACAACTCAGGAAACAACAGATTTTGGAGAGGATTTGGAGAAAGATGAAGCCTATTCTACTGTTGGTGGGAATGCAAACTGGTGCAGCCACTCTGGAAAATAGTATGGAGTTTCCTCATAAAGTTAAAAACAGAACTACCCTATGACCCAGCAATTACACTACTAGGAATTTATCCAAAGGATACAAAAATGTCTATTTGAAAGGGCACATGCACCCCAATGTTTGTAGCAACAGTATAAACAATAGAGAAATTATGGAAAGAGCCCATATGTCCATTAACTGATGATGAATGGATTAAGATGTGATAACTATACACTGGAATACTATTCGCCAATTAAAAAGAATGAGATCTTTCCATTTGAAACAACATGGATGGGACTAGAGTGTATTATGCTCAGTGAAATAAGTCAAGCAGAGGAAGACAAGTATATGATTTTACTCATATGTGGAATTTAAGAAACAGAACAGATGATCATAGGTGAAGGAAAGGAAAGAAAAGATAAAAGCAGAGAGGGAGACAAACCACAAGAACTTTTAAATACAGAGAACAAACTGAAGGTTACTGCGGTGGAGGAACTGGGTGATGGGCATTAAGGAGGGCATTTGTTGGGATGAGCACTTCGTGTTATATGTGGTGTTATAAGTGATGAACCACTGGATCCTACTACTGAAGCTAAGTTAACTCTATGTTAACTAATTTGAGAATAAAAATAAAATCTAATCCAGTAAAAAAAGATAAAGGGAAGAAAACACTGTGACAGAAATGAAGGCTGGCTTTGGTGGGCTTATTAGTAGCCTGGACACAGTGAAGGAATATCTGAGCTAGAGGCCATCACAATAGAAACCTCAAAAACTGAAAGCAAAGAGAACAAAGGCTGAGAAAACACAGCAGAATATCCCGGGACTTTATAGCAAAAGGTGTAATGTATGTATTGGGGGTATCATATGGAGAAGAAAGAGAGGAAGGAACAGAAGAAACATTTGAAAGAATAATGACTGATAATTTCCCCCAAATTAATGTTGGATGCAAAGCCACAGATCCAGAAGCTCAGAAAACATGAAGCAGGTTAAATGCCAACCCTCCCCCACAAAACCCCCCCAAAACAAAACACAACAACATCTAGGTATATTATTTTCAAGCCACAGAAAATCAAAGTAAAATCCTGAGAGAATTCTGAAGGATAAGACACTTTTACCTGTAGAGGAACAAAGGTAAGGATTACCCTTGACTTCTCAGAAATTATGCAAGCAAGAAGAAAATAGAGTGAAATACTTAAGAGGTTGTGGCCAAAAACAACAATAATAACAAACTACCAACCTAGATTCCGTACTCTGAAATCTTCCTTTGAAAGTGAAGAGTAAATAAAGATTTTCTGAGACAAACACAGATTGGGGGATTTTTTTTTTTTTTTTTTTTTGCCA